>NW_009951911.1:90290-103913 GCF_000747805.2 Chaetura pelagica | reverse complement strand
CTTTCCCTTAAAAGCTGCTTAAGTCGTTTGATTTTTTCATCCCGAATCGTTTCATCCAAGTCTGGAGGAGTCCAAGGGAATGTATCATCTCGGAAAGAACCTTCCAGAACTGAAGTGTCACCTTCACAAGACACCAAAACTGGGAAACTAGAGTCTGTAACGTGGCTGTATTGAGGGTGTGGGTCATCCTGAAAGTCCCTTCCCAGTGATGATGGAGCAAAGTCTGTGGAAGTGCTTTGCTGTGGGAAGACTGGGGAGGGTGAAACATCTCTGTGCAGGCTGGAACTCGAGCTGGTGTTTTCTGGACTTGGACTTGTGGTTGATTTGACTGATGTTCTTCTCCTTTTTCCACTGTCTGACTGGGGTGAAGATTTTATTTTCCTCTTCTTAGTCAAATCCTCTTCCAGCTTCACAATTACCTGTTCAGTCAAGAAACACATCAAAGACACGGCTGTGAAATTGAGCATCAATCTGTGTTAGAACATCACAGTTCACTAAGCAAAACCACAAGTTATTTCTTGCAAGCTTCATAAAATGACTACATGGAAGATGTTTCCTTCAGCAATTCAAGCAGACATCCTTCCATGTTCCATATTTTTCTAGCAAAGATTCCCAAGTAACAATTCCAGAAGACTGATTTCCTTCCTTAGTCAACAATGGACTTTTGCCCTTCCTGTGCACACCTCTCACACCCTATTGCTGCTGAAGTTCTTTAACTGGAGTGTAAACCAAAACCTTTCTATCTATACATTATATGGGCCTTGGTGCAACCTGGGCTGGTGGCAGGTGTCCCTGTCCATGCAGGGGGTTGAATCTGTTCCTTCCAACCCAAGCCATTCCATGATTCTGTGATCTAACTTGATGGAAAATTCCCAACACAGAAGAATTCCTCACACTTCTATTTCCAAAAAGCTGCAACATTAGCAATTAATTCCATGACAAGGCTTATTCCTGCCAGCTCTTTGCTGATCTCCCTCTGAATGGACTTTATGAGGAGCAGCCAGTAGATCTGCTCTTCACACAGAATTATCAAAACATGAGAAAGCCTTTGAGTGGGTAGAGTCATACAAAAGAAAATGTAGAACATCATGACTCAGCAGAACTACTTTGGATGAGCAAAATCATTGTCATGCAGCAAGATGGAAGTCCCTTCCATCAGGAGAACCCTTCCAGAGCACCCAAGCAAGTTCCTGGCCAATGACAAAGGACTAAACTGATAAAGGTGTTTGTCACTCTAAAGATCAGACAGGTTGATTTATTTTAATTGACCCATACCTGACTCAGCAGGTACCTTTCCTGGGGAATCACCCACACCTGGTCACGGGGTGACAAAGTGCCCTGAAACAATGGCATGTGGCTGATTTCAGACTCAAGCCTCACCAAAAATGATTCTTCTATTATTCTGCCTGCACTGTTGAGCTGCTGGATAAACATAATTGTTTGCAGAAGGCTAAATATTAATCAGGACACAGAGCTATGGTTTCTATTCCAATAAGGACTATCCCTTTGACAGCCACCACTGGGGTCCTGTCTTCTTCAGAGTATTTGTTCTTCAAATTTCCTCCAGTGGAACCCAGAAAAGAGGACAAAATCTGGTTGTGCTGAAATCACCCAATGCTGCTGCATCACACAAGCAGGTTCTGGGAATAATTCTCACAGGGACAATAACAGTTCCTGACTTGCCCTGATGATTCCAGAGGTGGAAAAGTCCAAAACACCAGGAGCTCTGTAGGGACAACACATCTGCTGCTACCTGAACGTGTTGCAGTACATATTTAATCACTGAAAAATTCCAAAGATACCTTTTCCTCTTTCACACATTCCTGAAGTTGATTTATTTCCACATCTAACGACGATGAACTCCAAGAATCATTTCTCCTTTTCAAGCCGTTACTGGAACAAACCCTTTCTTCTGGTTTCTCACAGGAGGTCCTTAATGGTATCCTCTTAAGGTACACTCTCTCCTCTTTAAAGAGACCAAATCTTTTCCTTAATTCCAAGTATTGTTTCCAATGTGGCTTCTCTTGCTCTTTGTTTGGAATAAGCTTTCCCGGAGAATGCATCTTTTCACACTGGATCTGAAATACAGAAGCAGTGAGAGAGCCATCAGTCACACTCTCTCCCTCTCTTTTTGTCTCTCAACACATATCAAATAAAAACTAGTTCCTAGGAAGACACGTGAACCTTTTGTTTCATTTGCCCTTCTCCCTAGAGTAAGCCAATTCTGAGAAATGATGGACATCTTCTCACTTTAAAACTCCAAGCACATTATGGAACATCCAGTCGGACCAATAGACCACAGAGGTAAAAGAAGCAACAAGAGAATCACCTGCTCTACAACTTCAAACACAGGAAGATGATGAAGATCAAGACAATGTCTGTACAGGATGCATTTCTTGCTGGCGTTGAGGTTGAAGGTGCCACCAAAGCACCATCAACCATTTCTCCTATCCAACCTCCTTGTCACCTGAGCTCTTCATGACCTTCCAGCTCCATCTCACCACACACTGGCTGCCAGCCAACTGGCTTGCAAATTTTAAGGGACTGAAAAAGCAGCAAACATCTGATATCTTATTTTTTTTGGAGCTAAAGCAAATGAGAACACTAACACGTGGCACCACAAAGCACTGAAGGAAAAAAAAAACAAACAACTACTTGCACCATTTTTTAGGTGAGGAACAATCCAAAAAAGAGGCCCTACAGTCCACTGGAATGATTAAATCTCTACCAATTTGCACAGATATGCTCAGCTGACATTTCTCTTCTGCCTGGTCAACACAAGCAAATATAAACCAGCTTCAGAATTACCTTTCTTAATCCAGAGGCAACAAATTAATTCTGGCCTCTTGAGCAACTAAAAACTTGACCTATCATCCTTCATGGGTTGAGTCGGTGGGATTTGAGGCTAAGGACTTCTCGTGTATTCTCAATATTATGATCTTAAAAGAACAGGTAGGTCTAGCCTGAAGGGGGAAAGCCATTTAAGATCTCAAGAGTTTCTTCTGCCTGACATGAAACCATGAGTCAAAGGAGGTGGATCCCTCCCAAATGTGGCATGGAAAGAAGGAAACACAGCTCCTGCTGGTGGCTTCCTGAGCTGGTGGGGACTGGAGCTTAATGCAAGCCCAGAGGTTGGCTCTGGATGACAAACCCTGCTCTTCCACCTTGTTTTCACAGCAAACTTCTCTACTTGCCATCCACCCCTACAGCACAAGGGCTGTGCTGTGAGAACGTGCCATCAACACCATTAGAAGGCAGAAACTCCCAGAGCATAAAGGGCCAACAACTTTCCCTGTGGTTCCAGTTGCTAACCACAACTGGTCTTGTGAGGAAACAAAAAGTCATCTTTTCCCTGTGCCTTTCTTTCCTTGAGGCATTTTAGTGCAAAACCATTCAATGATTCGATCATCTTACTGAAAAAAACCCCACATAGTTGCTTGAATAGAACCCCATTTTAGACCAGTATACCCAGTGACAGGACAGCTGGTCACAAAAATGAATTCATAGCTATTTTATTCCAACAGAACCACATCAAAATCTAGCAGAGTTGAGAGGGGCACGTTTATTGGAGAGAGTTACCTTTTGCCAGTCTTCACTGAAAGAACAATCTTGCTTAAACTGAGGGAAAACAGCACTTGCTGCTTTGGGGGAATGACTCTTTTCTTTGCCATTTGGGGAGGGATGTTCCTGCTTCCCTACTGCTGGAATCATTCCACTTGAAATGCTCTCGCTGAGGGGCAAACTCTTGCTCTGGTTTACTGTGGAATTCTGCTGATTAGCACTTGGGGTCAGCAGGGCTGCAGGTTTTAAGTCATTTCTGAAGCCAGTTGGTGGAGAATTTTTGGAGTTTGTAACTGGCTTTGGATCTTTCTCAGGCAGCACCATTCCTTTGTTTTTTGACAACAAATTCACTACTTTATTGGTTATTTTTTTGACTGCAGAAGAATCAATTAGCTTGGATGTCTCCTTTTTAATTAAAGCATCAGAAGAGGAAGATGCTTGTTTGTCAACTTGGCCTGACAGAATATCAGAACCTCTTCTGGTCAACAAAAAGACTCTCCCGTTGTACATGACCAGAGCGTTGTCTTTAATTGGTGTGATTTTGGTTTGGTTTCCACCAGGGCCACCAGAACAGAGGGATAAGATATTTGGAGAGTTAATTTCTATGTTCTTCATCTCAGACAACATTTTCAGGATCTTGGTAGCCATGTTACTGGATGACCTGACTGGAATAAGACGAGCTGCTGGTGACTGTGGACTTTCTTGCACAATCCATTTCATGGGGGTTTGCTGGCACTGCTGACCATCAGGTGTTACTGTCTCAGGAGAAGAACCATTTCCCTTTTGTGCAGCTGTCATTATGACTGATTTGGAAGCTTCTGGGGCAGGTTTGGGGCAAGTGGGTAGCAAATGCTTGGGAATGGCAGTTTTCACTGTGTTCACTGGTGTCACACAAATGACTGTTGGCATTTTGGTACTGTCAGCTCCTCCAGACACATTTGTTGCTGCAGCTGCAAGGATTTTTTGCTGTATTGCAGATGGTAAGAAAGAAGCTGGGACAAATTTCACTTCTGCATCATCTGGGATCTGGAGGTGGTGGCCAGAGGGCAGTACTGAAGGCTTCACATTAACTGGAAGAGTTTTTGTGTTGGCCAACATGCAGGCAGTCTTACCCTGGTTAGATGAGCTGGTGACAGCCATGTTCTGCACTGAGAGTCTATCAACTAACACACAACTGCTCTGGATGGCAGCACCAGATTTGGGACTTAACCTTTCTTTTTCAGAACCTGCCCTACCACCTTCCTGTTTGTCTAATGTCCTTGTAAGAAGAATCTTTCCAGGATTAGGAGACTGGAAAACAGGTATCTTAACAGATGAAGGTGCAGTAGTATTGGCAAGTTGGGTCTTAAAAGTAAGATGGACTGGATTAGAAATATTGGCTTTAGAATGATTTGGCATGACTGAAGACTGAACTATTGGCACAAAACTTCCAGAAGATTTAGAAATGGGAAGTAATCTCAGAAGGTTTTTTCCATCTGGTCCCGTGGTCTGAACGACTCAGTACATAGAGCCTGCAATGCTGAAAAAAATAAAGAAAAGGGAAAAGAAAAGAGAAAACAAAAAAAAAAAAAAGAAAGAGAGCATAAGTGAACACAGCACAGACACTTCATCCATCTGCATCAGTGACCTCCACACCTCAGCAGATTAACCACTGCATTATCTGCAGGAATCACACTGATCTACCTGGGGTACATTTTGGGTTTAGCATTTCCAAGCACCACAGGCCACACCTGGAAGTCATGTCCTACTTTCCCATCACAGAGTAGCAAGAAATGGCATCTTTTGCAGGTAAAAATCAAAAAGACCCAGCAAACACATTATGCTCCAGACAAAACGTTCTCTCCAGAGAAGCCACATTCTTTTTGTTGCTTTCCCATCTCCCTGTTACTATTAATATCCCTACTTTGTGAAGCATGAATTTCAGGAAAGCCTGAGGGAAATACAGGCAAGATGGAAGCAGAAATCACTTCAGACAAATACATACAAAAAAGAAAGGAAGATGAAAACTACATTGACTTTGTGGAACAGGATGCAGGGTGACCAACTCACACATCTCATCTTCCTGCTCAACCTGCAGAGGTGGTTGGCTTCAAAGAGATGAAAAACCCCTCCAATTCTACCAAGGTCCACACGTTTATGAGAAGTCTAAGTGGAGGATACAAAAGGCTTAAAAATGGAGGAGAAACACATGGAAACCAGTGGAATCTGAAGAGTAAATGTAGATTATTTTTTTCCAGGTGAAGATATGAACTGGAACCAGATAGAACCTCATCAGATCAGAAGTTAGTTGTGACTGCTTCAAATGCCAAGATTTTTCAAGTCCACTGCAAGACAGAGAATCTTTCCCACCTCAAGGGAGTTGGCCTGAATGCAGGCACCTTCCCAAAGAGCTCCTGGACTCTCAGAACAACCTAATGCCCATCAGAGGGACCTGCCATGCTGAGAGACCCGTGACCAGAGTAAAGAAGAGACCAAATGAACTGCAAGTAGATTTCATGATCTTGACACCAGATCCAGAATGACTAAAAGGCAAAGCTGCCACTTTCAGCCACCAAGAGCCACTCTAGCTCTGTCCCACTGGTTTCTGCATTAATAAATTAACTAAGAACATGGACATGAGAGTATTTCCCAGCCCAGATGACATCAGTTTTGTGTTCTGTTCACTGTCCACTGGCAATATTTCTGACACTGAGGAGTTATGGTTTTGGTTTCCAACTCAGCTTGGACCAGAGTGACTAGGAGGTATCATTTCTGTGTCCCACCGCTGTGTCTGCTCAAGAAGCCAGTCAAGACTTTGCCTCTTCCATAATGAGAAGCCACAAGGATGCTCTTCACTCCCAGAGTTCCTGCTAGAGTCTGAGGGGCCATGTTCCCTTTGGTGGTCAACAGAAACAACCTTGCTATGTTCTGTCTAAAATATAAAGGTTCTAGACACACAGCATTTTCCTTCCTGTAACCTTAAAATTAACTCCCATGTCCAGCATTTTGGTGAAATGCCTCATTTCTGGGCACACTGTGTGAAAAAGGAGACATTTCTGTGCTTTACCACTGGAGTGGGCAAGAAATTGTGCAATGTTTTTCCTTCTCAAGTTTCATTTTGAAAATGAAAACACAGGCAATAACACCACATGGCTGCTAGAGGAGGAGGTTTTAGTAGTAAAAGGGAGTTGGATGGTTTGGAATCAGAAATGACAGTTGAGAAGTACAAGAACTGAAGGGTAATGATCTTAAGAGAAATAGTTTTGCTTAAACAAAGAGCAACTAGAAATATTTATAGGTTTGAAGTTAATTAAAGCTGAAATTACTCATTTTTGGAGCCACTTTAAACATCCCAGCACTACTGATATTAACACTGAGCTCCTGGACAGCTTTTTGTGTCAGTAGGAGAAGCTTTGAACCTCTCAGTGCTTCTTTAATAACCCCATGATCAAGAGTGTCAGCTTCTCTTCTCTTGATTAGAATGAATATTTGAAGGTTTCCAGCCAGCTCCACAGCCCCAGGACTGCTGAACCCCCCCAGGTTTTAGAGAGAAACAGGCACTTACCTCCACTCAAACTACCTAGCACTGCAAAGAGGCATCAGAGGGCAGAAGAAACCTCAGAAGAGGCACGTTCCTCCACCTGTCAAAGCAAGGGGAGACCTCTGACTGTTGGGGAGGAGCAGATAAGACAGGAAGCAAGAAAACCAGAGAGAGGAAGAGATGAGACACAGGGGGCACTGGCAGGAGTATCTTCTGCAGTTTCCAGTGCTCACCTCCATGCTCCTTTCTACCTTGAGTCACTGTTCACCTCCCTGGGGAGGGACTTGAAAAGATGGTTTTGTTTGTGCTACAAACAGGACCTTTTAACAGGCTGAGGAAGAAACTTCCTTCCAAAAAAAGCCAGTTTGTCTGAACTCCAGATCTTTCTGCTTTTCAGAATTACAGAAGAAAACCTTTCAATCTTCACACTCCAGGCAAAAGGAGCAAGAACCAAAATGACAGTTTTCTGGAAAATCACAGTTTTTTACTTGAAACAAATCGTGGGTACTTATGGATTGCAGAATTACAAAGAACTCTAAGTAGACAAGAAAGAAGGAAAGGAAAAGTTCAGGTAAGACCCTGAGCAGTTGTGCTTAGACACGTTGACTCAAACATCTCTGAAGGAGGAAGGAAAGATGTGGTGGGTCCAAGTTTTCAGACACTTTTGCTATTTCAGATACAAGTTGAAAATCCTTCAACGTGTCTATCTCCTCCAAGCCTTCCAGGTGACCCGAAGAAACATCCAGGACTGACATTTCATCTCATCCAAATCAAACTGAGCATCTTCAGCTTTTTCATACATTGTTGAGTGATGAAGAGGAGACCTAGAAGCTATTTTTCCTTCTCTCTGCAGGCCACTGTTTCTGTGAAGAGTATCTTTAAAATAATCCCTTCAGCAGAGTGAAGAAATCTTCCCCCTCAGGATCTCCCCCTTAAAGAACATCAGATTAATTCAGTTTAAGAGGAGGGTCATTTCTTTTCCCAATGGAAAATAATAACAGGAATTCTATAAATCAAGCCAAGTTGTACTTGGGGATTTTCCTCCATAATTACTGGAGTTTTCTTTCTCCTCTTCATCCCCCTTCACTTCCCTACCCCACAAATATAAATCTCCTCAAATCTGATACATTAACACTTAAAATACATGTTTTCTTGATGATGCTTCAACATGGCCCAAAGCCTGAACAGAAGGCAAATCCCTTGAGGACAAGGAGCTCATGGAATGACAAAGCAAGAAGGGGTGGGTTGGTAGAAACCTCATCTGGTGTCACCATGGAAACCATCAGATCCAGGTAGTCTTTTTCAAAAATTAAAGAGACAATTCTTTGACATTCACAGAGGGAACTGCCAACTACATGATACTCCTTTTGACCCAAAAAGGTCTTTTATTTCCTTAGCTCATTAGTCTGTGTGGCCATACTGGGAGCTTCCCAGTCAACATTGAGCAAGGCAGGAAAGTAGCAGCAATGGAAAGAAACAGGAAGATGTTTTTATTCCTTTACTTCCATCAAACTAGAACAATAAAATAAAAAAAATTTAAAAAGGGAACTATGTTTCCCTCAGGAGACACATTTTCTGTTTGCTTCACTTCCATGATCAGGTACAACCATTTCATTCTCTAAAGTTCTCATCCCATATTCCTTATGACTCCTACTAAAGCAACAGGCTCAAACAACAAAATACTGAATATTTTGCAATTCACCTTCAGTCCCTCATTCCTGCATTAAATAAAATGCCCCCAGAATTTTTTTTCAGGACCTAAAACCACCCACCAAATCCACACACAGGAAAAACCATCTAAGAAACAATTCTGCTGAGAAAAAAAAAACAACACACAAAACCTCCTCAAACTTCAATTATACTTCAAATTATTCATAATTATACTTCAAAGTTGCCAGAAGAAACACTCCTCCCATTTGGCAGAAGCTCCTTTTTATTCTTTACTCCTGTTACTTCAGGGACAACTTTGATTTTCTATGAATATCAATCAATAGAACCAAACAGGGACAAGTCACTACAGCCCTCAGGGATCCAACTTCAGTGATTTTAAATGGGTTATGAAGCAAAATCACATTTATTATTGATTTATTGTAATTTTTATTATTATTATAATCATCATCATCATTATTACTCATTATTATAATTATTATTGGAAATATCCATTATTATTACCATAATCATTATCATCATTATTGGAAATATTTATTATTTTTGTTGTTGTTGTTAAATTCAGCATTATTATTAAATTCAGCATTATTATTAAATTCAGCATTATTATCATTATTACTGGAAATTTCCATTATTATTACTAACATCATCATTATTATCATTATCATCTTTATCATTATTATCATTATTACTGGAAATATCCATTATTACTACTAACATCATCATTATTATCATTATTACTGGAAATATCCATTGTTATTATTAACATCATTATTATAATTATCAGTATTGTCATTATTTATCATTATTATTGGAAATAGCCATTCTTCTTATTAATATAACCATCATTATTATCACCATTATTTATCATTATTATAATTATTATTGGAAATATCCACTGAGGGACAAAGCATAATTTATTAATTGAAGTCTCTATCATCATCACTATCATTATTATCATCATTATCATTATTAGCATCCACTGAGGGACAAACCAGAACTTATTCATTGTCATCTACACTGATTTCTTTATTCTCTCATCCTGTTTTGTAGGGAAACATTTTTAATTACTGGAGAAAAAAATATATAAATCTGGAAATTTCTCCTGAGTTTGCAGGAAAAACTAGGAATTCTGTCCCAAATGTAGATCCAAGTTATTCCTTGTGCCTTGAGATTTTTTATCCTAATCCAGAAACTTTCACCAACAGGCAAAGAAACATCTTCAGTTTGACAACCATTTTGTGTGGAAACAGTTTTGAGTCCTGGAATATTCCCTGGAGGAGGGATCATTGGGATCAGCACATCCAAGATGTGCAAAGTGCCTGGGAATGCTCCCTGGGCTGGATTATAAACCACAGCTCTGCCCACCAACACCCGAGGCCTCCCTGAACCACAAAACCTCTAGAGCTGCACAAGGTCCAGAGCATCAACCCGAGGCTGCTGAGGTGCCTGGGGCTCCAACCCTTCCCTGGAGGGAAGAGGGGGTTGGAAAACTGAGGAGAGAGCAGGAAAACCCTTCCCTGGAGAGAAGAAGGGGTTGGAAAACTCAGGAGAGAGCAGGAAAACCCTTCCCTGGAGGGAAGAAGGGGTTGGAAAACTCAGGAGAGAGCAGGAAAACCCTTCCCTGGAGAGAAGAAGGGGTTGGAAAACTGAGGAGAGAGCAGGAAAACCCTTCCCTGGAGAGAAGAAGGGGTTGGAAAACTCAGGAGAGAGCAGGAAAACCCTTCCCTGGAGAGAAGAAGGGGTTGGAAAACTCAGGAGAGAGCAGGAAAACCCTTCCCTGGAGAGAAGAAGGGGTTGGAAAACTCAGGAGAGAGCAGGAAAACCCTTCCCTGGAGAGAAGAAGGGGTTGGAAAACTCAGGAGAGAGCAGGAAAACCCTTCCCTGGAGAGAAGAAGGGGTTGGAAAACTCAGGAGAGAGCAGGAAAACCCTTCCCTGGAGAGAAGAAGGGGTTGGAAAACTCAGGAGAGAGCAGGAAAACCCTTCCCTGGAGAGAAGAAGGGGTTGGAAAACTCAGGAGAGAGCAGGAAAACCCTTCCCTGGAGAGAAGAAGGGGTTGGAAAACTTGGAGCACAGGGAGTTCCACCTCAACATGAGGAAGAACTTCTTGACTGTGAGGGTGACAGAGCCCTGGGACAGGCTGCCCAGAGAGGTGGTGGAGTCTCTTTCTCTGGAGACTTTCAAGATCTATCTGGATGCCTTTCTGAGTGACCTGCCCTAGTTTTTGGTCCTGCTCTGCAAGGGGGGTTGGACCCGATGATCTTCAGAGGTCCCTTCCAACATTCTGTGATTTTTGTTCAGTCCCCATGTGTGTTTGGACAGGGGGAGTAAGGATTGTTGGGGGGAAAGAAGGGATTTTTGGTCCTGGAGGTATCTTCTCTGGCTCCTCAAGTTCCCCTCAAGGATAGTGAATGTTAGAGGTTGAACTACAGGAAATTAAAGTTTTTTTCTGGAGGGGTTTCATTCTTAAAAGTTCATGTGCCAGCAGAAAATCCTGTGTGTGTGTAAAATCAAGGACAGCTATTAAGGATTGTCCCTTTTGGAAAGACCACTGGCCTCCTCCTCCTCCAGTTCTGAGAAGACACCCACCTTTTCTGGTGGTGCAGCTTTAACAGTCTCACTGAGAAAAATGAGAAGTGCTCCTTGTTTTGGCAGTAACTTCAGAAAAGAAGAATTAGAAACCCCAGGTGGGACTGGATGGGGTGATGCTTCATTCCCACCAGAGAAAAAGGTAACAGCAAGTTACTCCTCAGCTGCTGAGGAAACAGAGACACCCACAAACTGAGCCCTACCTTGGAAAAATAAGAAGATAGTAAAATGTGGAGGGTGCTACAGATAAGGGTTAAGAGTTAGAAGACCTGGTGCCACCTGGCCTGGCTGCTGAACAAAGAATAGGTTGTTAAGTTGCTTCAAGCACTTTTAGTGGTGTTATGGGAAAAGGGACCTAGATCCACTCCCAGTGACCAGCCCATCCTTTGGGAAGTACCTCAGGTCTCAGCTCATCCTCTTAGGTGGGTACAGGACCAGAGAAGGGCTTGTACTGAGAGGACATGAGGGGATGGATGAAAAGTGGAAGAGGGAGATTGAGGTTGGAGATGAGGAGGGAATTCTTTGGTGTGAGGGTGGTGAGAGCCTGGCCCAGGTTGCCCAGGGAAGCTGTGGCTGCCCCATCCCTGGCAGTGTCACAGACCCATCAAATCCTGGGGTGCTGGGTTGGAAGGGAGCTCAGGGATCAGAGGGTTCACTCTCCTCTTGGAGACAATTCCCATGTTGCTCTGTGCTCATGGTGAAAAACTCACCTCTTGGTGTCCAATCAGAATCTCCCCAGGACCAACTTGTGCCCATCACCCCTTGTCTTTTCCATGTGACTCCTTGTCAACAGGGAGTCTCCATCTCCTTGGGAGCCACCCTGGAAATCTTGGAACATGGTGACAAGGTGTCCCCTGATCCTTCTCTTCTCCAGGCTGAACAAACCCAGTTTTCTCAGCCTCTCCTCACATGGCAGGTCCTCCAGCCCTGTAATCATCCTTGTGGCCCTTCTCTGGCCCCTGTCCAGCCTGTCCCATCCTTTTTGTAGAGCAGGGACCAGAACTGAAGGCAACACTCCAGGTGTGGTCTGAGAAGCATCGAGTAGAGCAGGATGGTGACTTCTTGCCCTCTGCTGGTGATGCCAGCTCTGAACTGTCCTCCAAGTCCAAAACCTCCTGCCTGCACATCAGCTGCTCTTCATGAAGAGCAATGTGGCAGAGGGACCTACCAGTGGCAGGTTCTCTTAGAAACTGCTGCACTGACCAAGTTCCTGACCACACACCTAGAAATGATCTGGTTTTCTCCACCAAATCGTCCTTTACCTGCTTGTATGAGGAGGTTGGTCCCAGAACTGTAGACAAATCCATAGCAGGTAAAGCAAAAGCCCCATGCACAAGGAAAGCAGAACTAGGGGTTCATCCACCCCTTCCCACCAGCCACCTCCAGCACAGCTGGGCTCCATCACACCTAATGGTGACTCAGGGAGACAAGCACCATCACTCCAAACATCCTCCTTCCTTCTTCCCCAGCCTTGTGCTGATGTCATATGGTCTAGAATATCCCTGTGGTCAGTGGGGTCAGCTGTCCTGGCTGTGTCCCTTCCCAACTCCTGGTGCACCCCCAGTTGAGGAGTAGAACAGGCCTTGAGTCCATGCAAGCCCTGCTCAGCAATAACAAACACCCCATGGCAGCTACTGTGAGGAAAACTAACTCAGTCCCAGCCCAAACCAGTGCACCATGTTTCTTTAATATGGTTCTGATTTAAAACTTACTGTTTCACTTCATTTGTTCTAACAACTAGAGCAAAGATCTGTGTTGTTCCAAGTTAATATGGATAATGTAAAGAGCTCTTTTCTCTTGTGACATCAGAAATAAAAGGTCTTGCATATAGTAAAAGGAGACTAAAAGTGTATGCAGCCATTTGTCTAGAGGCCAGTGGTTAAACCAGCAAGATGATGATGTGGAAATTGTGGAGATGAGAAGCTTCAGATGTACAACCAAAGGGGAATAGTCACCCAATGGAATGGCTGAGGAGTTATCAAGGCAAGCAAAACAGAACTATAAGTAAGGAAGTAAAATCAACAATATAGGAGTTAATGGGGGAGGAGGTGGGGTGTTTATTAGAGAGGGGATGAGGATAATAATGAAGAATTTGGGAAGCACTTCCTCATGGAGAGGATGATCAGGCATTGGAATGGGCTGCCCAGGGAAGTGGTAGAGGCACCATCCCTGCAGGTGTTCAAGGAAAGGCTGGAGGTGGCACTTTGTGCCATGGTCTGGAGATGTGGTGGTGTCAGATCGTAGGCTGGACTTTATGATCTTAAAGGTCTTTTCCAGCCTTGGT
>NW_009951911.1:82149-89863 GCF_000747805.2 Chaetura pelagica | reverse complement strand
CCCCCTGTGCTGCCCACCCAGCCAGCCCAGCCCGGCCCCGCTCCAGGGGGGACGGAGGGGACACCAGGCACTGGGAGAGACCCCCCCGGCATCCCTGAGCCACCTCCGGGATCCCTGACCTGCAAGTCCTTCACGTCATGGAATCCCAGACTGGTTTGGGTGGGAAGGAACCTTAAAGACCATCCAGTCCCACCCCCTGCATGGGCAGGGACACCTCCCACCAGCCCAGGCTGCTCCAAGCCCCATCCAACCTGCCCTTCAAGTTCCCCCTTGTCCTCTCACTCCTTGTCCCAAGTCCCTCCCCAGCTTTCCTGGAGCCCCTTCAGGCACTGGAAGCTGCTCTAAGGTCTCCCTGGAGCCTTCTCTTCTCCAGGCTGAACACCCCAACTCTCCCAGCCCATCCTCATAGGATGCTGAGTTGCAGTTCTCTGTGTGTTCCCTGCTCTATCCATCCAACACCCATTATAAACCAGTTTAAGAGTTTACAACACCAATTTTAGTGTTGGGCCAGCAGCTGTGTGTGTCCTCCACAGGCTCCTTCCATGGAGGTGCACAAGAAATCAGCATTTTCAACCAAGTAAAGCCAATCTGGAGGTAGAAAACCAATTCACTGAATTCACTGCCAATTATACAGCTGGGAAAAAAAAGTCAATTGGTGTTAAACAAATTAAATCCTTATTTTAATTAAATTAGTTCCTCCTGAGGGGTCCCAAGGCTTTGGCATTCCAGGCTGCTGATTTCCAGACACAAAACAAAGTCATTCTTGAAAGGGCCACCAACCTGAGCTGATGTTGCTTTTCTTGTTGAAGATATTTCCTTCTGTAATTCCAATTAAACCACAAAGAATTAAATTCAGGACTTACCCCAAGTCTGATGCTCTTTGAGGCTCCATTACCATCACAGTTCTAACCTGTGGGTGCTTTAACACAGAGTCAGAATCCTGGGGGTTGGAAGGGACCTGGAAAGCCCCCCCAGCCCAACCCCCCTGCCAGAGCAGGGGCACCCAGAGCACATCACACAGGAACGTGGCCAGGGGGGTTGGAATGTCTCCAGAGAAGGAGACTCCACAGCCTCTCTGGGCAGCCTGGCCCAGGGCTCTGGCACTCTCACAGCAAAGAAGTTCTTCCTGAGATTCCCAGGGAACCTCCTGGGCTCCAGTTTGCACCCACTGCCCCTTGTCCTGTCACTGGACATCACTGCACAAAGCCTGGCTCTGTCCTCCTGACACTGCCCTGAACAGATTTGTGCCCATGGATGAGGTGGCCCCTCAGTCTCCTCTTCTCCAAGCCCAACAGCCCCAGCTCCCTCAGCCTTTCCTCAGCAGGGAGATGTTCCCCTCCCTCCAGCATCTCTGGGGCTCTGCCCTGGGCTCTTCCCAGCAGTTCCCTGTCCTTCTGGAACTGAGGGGCCCAGAACTGGACACAACATTCCAGATGTGGCCTCACCAAGGCAGCACAGAGGGGGAGCAGAACCTCCCTGACCTACCAACCACCCCTTTCTAACCCACCCCAGGATCCATTGGCCTTCCTGGCCACCAGGGCACATTGCTGGTCATGGTCCTCCTGCCCACCAGGACCCCCAGGGCCCTTTCTCTTCCCCTGCTCTCCAGCAGCTCAGCCCCCAACCAGTGCTGGTAAACACAACTGAATGGCTCATTAAAAAACTCAATTAATTGACATCTTTTCTAATGAGAGGAAGCACGGAAAGTTCCAGGATTGAAGAATAATTAAGACTAGAGAGAGGGGGAAGCTAAAATTTTGAGAGGATCATTCAGGGCACAAGGGGAGAATATCTCACCCAAAAGCCACAATTTCAACACTCCTCTGCCCCCCACACAGAGGAGGGTCATTAGCTCCTGCTAATTAACCCAGTAACTACTTAGAAGTCTGAAGTCTCACTGAGAAATAAGGGAGATGCCATTTTTCAGTGGAATATCACTAAAGAAATGAGGATACAGATCTTTGTGTTCTCAGAGTCCAGATTTGGGAAAGGGTGACATGGAATCACAGACTCGTCGGGGTTGGAAGGAACCTCCAGAGATGATCTAGAGCAGGATCCCCACTTCCATTTCAACTTATTTTTTGCTCCTGTGAGTCCCAGAGTCATCAGGGTTGGAAGGGACCTCTGGAGATCATCTAGTCCAACCCTCCTGTAGAGCAGGGTCACCTACAGCAGATCCCACAGGAACACATCCAGAGGGGTTGGGATGTCTCCAGAGAAGGAGACTCCAGCACCTCCCTGGGCAGCCTGTCCCAGGGCTCTGCCACCCTCACAGCCAACAAGTTCCTCCTCATGTTCAGCTGGAACCTCCTGTGCTCCAGTTTGTGCCCATTGCCCCTTGTCCTGTCCCTGGGCACTGCTGGGAAGAGTCTGGCCCCATCCTGCTGACACCCCCTGGAGATATTGAGGAGGGTTGATGAGATCCCCCCTCAGTCTCCTCCTCTCCAGCTGAACAGCCCCAGCTCTCCCAGCCTTTCCTCATCAGGAAGAGGTTCCAACCCCCCAATCATCTTTGTTCCCCTCCCCTGGACTCTCTCCAGCAGTTCCCTGTCTCTCTTGAACTGGGGAGCCCAGAACTGGTCCCAGTTCTCCACCTCACCAGGGCAGAGGGGGAGGATGAACCTCCCTCAACCTACTGGCCACACTCTTCCTCATGCACCCCAAGATCCCATTGGCCCTCGTTGGCCACAAGGACACTTTGCTGGCTCATTGTTCACTGATTGTAACTCCCAGATGCTTCTCAGAGCTCCTTCCCAGCAGGTCCATCCCTCACCTCTGCTGATCCATGGGGCTCTCCCTCCTGACCTGCAGGACCCTCCACTTGCCCTGGTTGAATCTGATGAGGTTCCAGCCTGCCCAGGTCTCTGGCAGCACAGCCCCCTGGGGTGTCACCACCCCTCCCAGTTTGGCACCACCAGTGAACTTGCTGATTTGGGTTTAAATCAGACACCAGAATTTTCAGAGATTAAACCTCAGAACGTTTTTTACATCTAATTTTTATGCTCAAAGCTCCTCCCATCAGCTGCAGAAATCATCACTCATACCTCATGGAACAGCCCAGGTTAGAAGGGACCTCCAAAGCTCATCTGGTCCAGCCTTTCATGGGGAAGGGAGCTTAGGTGAGACCATCCTGCATCCTCTCCAGTCACTCCTGATTGGATGGGTTGATTGGATCATGGCTTAGTTCTCCAGGAGAACCCAACCAGCCTAGAAACCAGCTGTTTCTCCTCTAAACCTCCATCCAAAACAAGACAGTGGTCACTGGGGAACAGGCAGGTTGCTCTTCAGGCTCCCCAGGCTGTGAAGGTTCAGGTGTGACCCCAGAGGAACCCAGCCCTGCAGCTGGAGCTGCCTGGGGCTTGTGGTGCTGGGACTCATCCCCAAAGCATCACCCACAGGAAGCATGGACAGGTGACATCCAGCTCAGCTCCAGGCTTGCACCAAACATCTCCCTGTTGGCTCTTCACTGGGTGGGTCTCATCCAGCTGGGACTGTTTGCACTTCCTGCTTTGGGGGTGGGAAGAGGTTTGGGAGCCAAATGCTGCAGCCCTTCCCAGGCAGGGTTTGGAGATGACCTGGGGTGAGACATGGAACTGCCCTCTGCTGTCACCCCTGGCAAAGACCCACCCATGACCATCCAGGGAGGAATCCTCCAGGATAAGGTGACAGGGCAGCTCCTGTTTCCAGCCAGTGACTTCAGTCCTTTAAGCCAACCAAGTCAAGTTGACCAAACCAACAGTAGGAGCAGAGAAGGTTCTTCAACAGCAAGGAAGGAAACTGTCTCCTCAAATCCCCTGGTGTCAGAAGGTTAAAGCAGCTCTGAAAACTCTACATCTGGTTGGGAAAGGCCCCTCCCAAAACAGGAGTCACCACAGGCAAGCAGATGACCTCATTTGGCCACCTACTTATGGCCTGATTCACCACAGCATCAACTGGGGCAGAAACCAAAGGAAATGAGGTCAGAAGAGACACCTGAAGCCCCAACTGACAACTCCCAAAATGTAAACTTCAATGGATCATCCTCCTCAAGAAGGAAGAATGAGGAAAAATATCACCTGGACATGCAGAGCAGCTTGTTGCACATTGGAGAGGAGTGAGGGAGCCAAGGGAGGGGTGGGACTGGCAACAAAAACATGTCAGAGAAGATCAATCATCATCAGGCACCTCCCCTGGTGCAAGAGATGCTCTTAAGAGGAGGCAGGTTGAGGTACCACCACGTCCTGTGCCTCACAGAGACACCATCACTCATCTCCTACAGGTGCCTCAAGGAAAGCTGGGGAGGGACTTGGGACAAGGGCAGGGAGGGATGGGATGAGGGGGATGGATGAAAAGTGGGAGAGGGAGATGGAGGTTGGAGATGAGGAGGGAATTCTTTGGTGTGAGGGTGGTGAGAGCCTGGCCCAGGTTGCCCAGGGAAGCTGTGGCTGCCCCATCCCTGGCAGTGTTGAAGGGCAGGTTGGATGGGGCTTGGAGCAGCCTGGGCTGGTGGGAGGTGTCCCTGCCCATGCAGGGGGTGGGACTGGATGATCTTGAAGGTCCCTCCCAACCCAAACCATCCCATGCTCCCACAGCTGCTGATGGTTCTGTCTCCTGGGAGCAGGTGGTTCCCAGGGCTCACAGGGAAGCTCAGCTGACAAAGCTCTCCAAGGTAGATGAGGTTTAGGTAACCAAAGACCAGCCCATTTCAGGCTTGATGGCAATGACCACACCTTGAAACACGAGGCAAGAACCAGTTTCACATTCCTGTGGCCACTTGCCCTGGGCTCCAGCACTGCAGGTGGAGATGCAACCAGGCCCTTTGATGGCAGGAAGGAACCCAATGAAGGAGATGCTGGATGCCAAGGAGGCTTCAGAGCAGCAGTCACCCTGCCCAGAGTCACCACCACTGCCTTGGCCTCCTCATCAAGGGCTCAGGAACTGCCTCCCACTCTGCTCCTCCTTGCTATTCATTTGGTTTGCTGAAGAGCTCAAATGTTGAGCAACATCAGCTCCTCCAGGAGCTCGAAGGGGCAGCAGGAAGGTGTGAGCAACCTCCCAGGTGGCTCTGACAGTCCTGGAAGTGTCTGTGTTTACTGGAGAAGGCAGTGCCCCAGCTCTGCTCCATCACACACCTCCCCAGCAGGTCCTGCAGGTCACCAGCAGGGCTGGGAGAGGCTGCCCTGAGCAGCTTTTGGCCTCCACCCAGTGCAGGTGGGTCCTGTGCTGCTTCTGCTCTGGCTCCATGGGTGCTTTCCAAGTGAAGGAGGTTGGGTGCCCTGGGTTGCTGCTGGACTGGTCTTGCCACCACCATCGAGGACCCACAGCTGCCAGTTGTGACAACAGATGATTCCAGAGACCTTTCATTTCTCACATCAGAAATTCTTTTTATTTCTTTAAAAAAACAAAACCAGGAGCTTTCTTTAAAAACCAAACCCCACTCTGATCCACCCCTAACAAAGATCATTGACTGATCCAACCTTGTGAACCTCCATGATGAGACACTCCCATGGAAGGGTGAATTTTTTCACAGGAGCTACATGATAGAAGTTGTATCTACCCAACCATCCAAGAGGAATGAGCCAGGGAGAAGAGCTGGGCTGAAGGAAGTTGTGACCCAGCCCTGACTGAGGGACACTTCTTGCAATGTTCTTGTGAGGGACCAGCCTCCAGGACCCACCTCTGTGGGAAGTGGTGTCAAACACCACTAGGAACTCCCCAACAAAGCCTGGTTTGCATCCCAAAAGAGCTGAGATGGAGACAAGTGAGATCATGACCCAGGTTGAGGGGCAAGATCTGCTCCAGCTGCTCAGTTCTGTGACTCAATCATGTTTCCTCATCAGTGCTAATTAAGGAAACAAGGTCTATGAAATGGGGCTGCAATGGCTGAGCCCCAGGGATGATGAAGAGCCTGGAACATCTGTCTGCTGAGGAAATGCTGAGAGACCTGGGGCTGCTTAGTCTGGAGAAGACAAGGCTGAGAGGGGATCTTAGAGGACTAGGGGTGTGTTCTGCTCTGTCTCCCCACACTGGGCACTGGCAGCAGAAACTCTGAACCTAAAACCCATCTCTGAACATCTCTAACCCTCTGTCTCTACCAGACAAGACAATCACACTCTGACACTCATGTGGGATCAGACTCATGTGCAGATGTTCAACTGATACTTCTCTGCCCAGACTGGACATGGGGAGGAAATTATTGACTGTGAGGGTGGTGAGAGCCTGGCCCAGGTTGCCCAGGGAAGCTGTGGCTGCCCCATCCCTGGGGGTGTTGAAGGGCAGGTTGGATGGGGCTTGGAGCAGCCTGGGCTGGTGGGAGAGGTTGCAGGGGGTTGGAACTGGATGATCTTTAAGGTCCCTTCCATCCCAAACCATTCCATGATTCCATGATCTGCAGGGCAAGGGACCCAGTAGATCTTGCACAGCTCAACTCTCCTCTGGGTCTCCCCCTTGACCACTTTTTGGCTCCCCAGGGGCAATCCCTGATGGGACCTCTGTTTGTTCTCCCATCCTGGTCACTTTTCCTCTCGATACATTTTCTTCAGAGTGGTCACGTTTTACCTTCATTTCCATTGGGTCATCTGTATCATCTGGGGCAAGAAGGAAAGAAGAATTCAAGCCTGGAGATCCACCTCCAGCTTCAGAGCAACACCCTGGGGTAGCAGTGGGTGAAGTTCAACACCCACCAGGAAATGCTTCTAATCACAGGATACAAGAACATGAAGGTGGGAGGAGGATGAAGAGGAGGAAGAGAGAGAGAGGAGGAGACAACAGCATGAGGAAGAGGTGGAGAAGGAGGAACAGCAGGAGGAAAATGAGAAGGAGGAGGCAGCAGAAGACAACAGCATGACCAGCAGGGAGGAGGAGGAGGCAACAGGATGAGGAGGAGGAAGAAGCAGGAGACAAAAGCACATAGAGGATGAGGAGTAAAGGAGGAGGACAAGGCAGCAGAATGACACAGCATGAAAAGGAGGACAAGGAGGAGCTGTAGAATGAGGAGGAGGCAGAAGGAGACAACAGCATGATGAGGAGGAGCAGGAGGAGAGGGAAGAGAAGCAGGAGAACCAGGGGATGGAACAACAGGCAACAGTGACACAGCAGGAAAAGGAGGAGGATGTAGAGGAGCAGGAGAAGAAGAAAGAGGAGAAGGAGACCACAGCATGAGGAGGAGAAGAAGGAAGTAAAAGACAAAAGAATGAAGAGGATGAAGCAGGAGACAAATGCATGAGAGGGAGAAGGAGGATGAGAAGTAGGAGGAGGCAGCATGTGAGGACAGTGGTTACAGCTGGAAGGAACCAACATGAACCTCCTGGACACCTTGTACACACAGGACCTGGAACAATTAAATCCATCTGACCACAGGAATTAAGCAGCAACACTTCAAGGTCCCCTTGGATTTCTGTAACACCTACTGAGGCTGCTGGGACACTTGAAATCCCAACCCTGGGCTTCTCTTCCCCCCCTGCAGAGGGTCCCTCTGAGGCCAAGAGCTCCTCACAGGATTCCAGCCTGAGGAGCACAGAGGCCACCCCAGTGACACCTTGGGGTGGTTGGAGGTGCCTCATGAGCTCAGGCTCCCCCAAAGCCCCCAGGGTTCAGCCTTCCCTGGGAACTCCCAGTTTCTGCTGCAGCTGCTTCAGCTCTTCAGCAAACAAGGGCACCAGGCAAACTTGGGGCAGATCAGCTTCTCCAGGGCTTTTTGCTCATTTGTGCTCAGAGGGAATCTCAAATCATTCCT
>NW_009951911.1:79888-81243 GCF_000747805.2 Chaetura pelagica | reverse complement strand
GGCTGAGAGAGTTGGGGTGTTCAGCCTGGAGAAGAGAAGGCTCCAGGGAGACCTTAGAGCACCTTCCAGTGCCTGAAGGGGCTCCAGGAAAGCTGGGGAGGGGCTTGGCACAAGGGCAGGGAGGGAGAAGACAAGGGGTGATGGTTTTAAACTGAGAGAGAGGAGATTGAGGTGAGAGATGAGGAAGAAATTCTTCACTCTCAGGGTGGTGAGGAACTGGGATGGGTTGCCCAGGGAGGTTGTTGATGCCCCATCCCTGGGGGTTTTGAAGGGCAGGTTGGATGGGGCTTGGAGCAGCCTGGGCTGCTGGGAGGTGACCCTGCCCGTGGCAGCTGGCACTGGATGATCTTTCAGGTCCCTTCCCACCCAACCCATCCCATAATTCTATGACTAATCCATTTTCAGAAGATCAAATCCTGCCTCCTGCTGGCAGTGAGATGCTTCCACCTCAGGCTTGTGATTCTTTTGGCCAAGTAGCAGCAGCCAAACCCCCAGCAAGGATCCCAAGGAATTACCTATGATACATCCTGCTTCCTTCTGCTCCTCCTCAGATGCTGTCCAGGGCTCATAGATGTGCTTGGAGGAAAAGTTCTTTAGTACAGGCAGGTATTTCCTAGAAAACAGGAACAAGAGGAGCTTTTATACATGTATTTATATTTTATTTCTAGAGAGAAATAGTCACACACTTAAGAGAAGTGGAAACCAACCTCTGCCATGTTCATTCTTGATCATATTGATGCCACCAGCAGTGGAAAATCTCTGATTCATGTTGCACAAACCCCCTGGTTTAAGTTCTGAAACCTCCAAGGGGTGACCCTTTCCACAAGGCCATTTTCCAGGACAGAATTAGTGGTTTGATTTCAATCTGACTTCAGTTTTGAATTCATCCAAAATATTTTGGTTGGTTTGTTGGTTTTTTAACATTCTAACTGATCCAAACCTTCATCAGTTTCCAAAACCATCACCCACTAAAGAGAAAGTCTTTAGTACCTTATCTAGAGAGAAGGAAAATGAGGCTTTGGACCAAAAAGGACTCAGAGTGGGGAATAAAATCAAAGTTTTAGCTGAAATCCATCAGAGACACCAACAAAAGCAGGAAATGTGGCCTAGGCTGGAGCAGGGGAAGGTGTAGGAAGTTCTACTCAAGTCCTTCAAAAAGAGGAGTCAGGCTGGTGGTCAAACATGATGCTGGAGGCACCAGGTGCTCACAGGTCAATACAATCATCACCCCTGAGGCCATAGAATGTCTCTTTGCTTCTTTGGAGACCTTAGAGCAGCTTCCAGTGCCTGAAGGGGCTCCAGGAAAGCTGGGGAGGGACTTGGGACAAGGGCAGGGAGGGATGGGATGAGGGGGA
>NW_009951911.1:77515-79644 GCF_000747805.2 Chaetura pelagica | reverse complement strand
TCCCACCCCCTGCATGGGCAGGGACACCTCCCACCAGCCCAGGTTGCTGCAAGCCCCATCCAATTGGGTGGATTGAAAACACAACCAGACCAAGAATGGAGGTGACCACAAAAGCAGCCCCTGCTGCAGGTGGTGGCAGCCTCTGGTGAGCAGGGGGAGCAGCTCCTACCTCTGGTGAGCTGGGCTGTTCTGTGCTGCTCCTCCCGGACCTGCCGCATCCTCTGCAGGTTGTGGGCACTGGCTGCTGGGTGGTTCACCATGGGGAAGGGGTAATCCCGGCCTGGGCAACAGGGAGACACTGGAATTTATGCACTGAGCAAGGAGGTTTCACTGGATTTACACCAGGGGAAACAACTCCAGCTTTGCCTAAAATAATCATGGGATGGTTTGGGTTGGAAGGGACCTGAAAGATCATCCAGTCCCACCTGCCACGGGCAGGGACACCTCCCACCAGCCCAGGCTGCTCCAAGCCCCATCCAACCTGCCCTTCAACACTGCCAGGGATGGGGCAGCCACAGCTTCCCTGGGCAACCTGGGCCAGGCTCTCACCACCCTCACACCAAAGAATTCCCTCCTCATCTCCAACCTCCATCTCCCTCTTCCACTTTTCATCCATCCCCCTCATCCCATGCCTCCCTGCCCTTGTCCCAAGTCCCTCCCCAGCTTTCCTGGAGCCCCTTCAGGCACTGGAAGCTGCTCTAAGAGACTTCAAAGATGCATCAGAGCATGAGTCAAAGTACAAGATGTTCTGCTACTATTTCCAGACAGCCAAGCATCTGAGACAGATAAATGCAAAGTCAGCAACTTGGAGTGACCAATATTTTTAGAACATGAAGTTGAGGCAAAAATAAATGCTCTGAAGTCAGACTCCAGGAGCAAAAAAACACCTTGGAAGGTGAATCGACAGAAGGTCAAATTAATGGTTTAAAATGAATGAAAATGGAATGAAATTAAAATTTAGGGAGTTACTTTGGACAGAGGGTGGTGAGAGCCTGGCCCAGGTTGCCCAGGGAAGCTGTGGCTGCCCCATCCCTGGCAGTGTTGAAGGGCAGGTTGGATGGGGCTTGGAGCAGCCTGGGCTGCTGGGAGGTGACCCTGCCCGTGGCAGCTGGCACTGGATGATCTTTCAGGTCCCTTCCCACCCAACCCATCCCATAATTCTATGACTAATCCATTTTCAGAAGATCAAATCCTGCCTCCTGCTGGCAGTGAGATGCTTCCACCTCAGGCTTGTGATTCTTTTGGCCAAGTAGCAGCAGCCAAACCCCCAGCAAGGATCCCAAGGAATTACCTATGATACATCCTGCTTCCTTCTGCTCCTCCTCAGATGCTGTCCAGGGCTCATAGATGTGCTTGGAGGAAAAGTTCTTTAGTACAGGCAGGTATTTCCTAGAAAACAGGAACAAGAGGAGCTTTTATACATGTATTTATATTTTATTTCTAGAGAGAAATAGTCACACACTTAAGAGAAGTGGAAACCAACCTCTGCCATGTTCATTCTTGATCATATTGATGCCACCAGCAGTGGAAAATCTCTGATTCATGTTGCACAAACCCCCTGGTTTAAGTTCTGAAACCTCCAAGGGGTGACCCTTTCCACAAGGCCATTTTCCAGGAAAGAATTAGTGGCTTGATTTCAATCTGACTTCAGTTTTTAATTCATCCAAAATATTTTGGTTGGTTTGTTGGTTTTTTAACATTCTAACTGATCCAAACCTTCATCAGATTCCAAAACCATCACCCACTAAAGAGAAAGTCTTTAGTACCTTATCTAGAGAGAAGGAAAACGAGGCTTTGGACCAAAAAGGAATAAAATCAAAGTTTTAGCTGGAATCCATCAGAGACACCAACAAAAGCAGGAAATGTGGCCTAGGCTGGAGCAGGGGAAGGTGTAGGAAGTTCTACTCAAGGCTGGTGGTCAAACATGATGCTGGAGGCACCAGGTGCTCACAGGTCAATACAATCATCACCCCTGAGGCCATAGAATGTCTCTTTGCTTCTTTGGAGACCTTAGAGCAGCTTCCAGTGCCTGAAGGGGCTCCAGGAAAGCTGGGGAGGGACTTGGGACAAGGGCAGGGAGGGATGGGATGAGGGGGATGGATGAAAAGTGGAAGAGGGAGATTGAGGTT
>NW_009951911.1:63746-77087 GCF_000747805.2 Chaetura pelagica | reverse complement strand
GCCCTGAAGCAGGAATGATTTGAGATTCCCTCTGAGCACAAATGAGCAAAAAGCCCTGGAGAAGCTGATCTGCCCCAAGTTTGCCTGGTGCCCTTGTTTGCTGAAGAGCTGAAGCAGCTGCAGCAGAAACTGGGAGTTCCCAGGGAAGGCTGAACCCTGGGGGGTTTTGGGGGAGCCTGAGCTCATGAGGCACCTCCAACCACCCCAAGGTGTCACTGGGGTGGCCTCTGTGCTCCTCAGGCTGGAATCCTGTGAGGAGCTCTTGGCCTCAGAGGGACCCTCTGCAGGGGGGGAAGAGAAGCCCAGGGTTGGGGTTCCCAGGTCCCACCTGATGTAGTGGCCCTGGGGGTCCGTGCGCTTCCCAAAGCGAACTGGGCAGAAGATCCTTGTGTACTGGTGGAAGAAGGCACTGGCTGAGAGCCACATCCAGTTCCCAGCGTTGATGCTGTAGTCAGCATCCAAGAGCAGCTCCTCAAACACCTGCACTTCAGGGATGGGGAAGAGAAAGAGAGAAACCCCCCCCCCTGAGGTGGCTCTGCCTGCCAAAAAGCCACCCCCAGCAGGATGGCAGGTGAAGGGTGAAGGTTGGGACTGTCCTGGGGGACCCTCTCCCAGGGCACCAGGGAAGGTTCTCCAGCCAGTTTGTCAGACAGCCCAGAATTTCCTTTGGCTCCAAAGGAAAAGGGAAGCACCAGAAGCTGCTCTGCAGTTGCAGTCACTGGAGCCCTTCTCCTGCTTTCTTGATAAGGAAGTTATCAAGTTACCACCCAGTTGGATGGGGCTTGGAGCAACCTGTGCTGCTGGGAGGTGTCCCATTGCCCACCTGGGGCAGCTGGGATGCTGCTGCAGGAGCTTTTCTGGGCTTGTTCCTCTTAAAATGGTGAAATAACTAACTGGGAAGGAGCCTTGTGCTCGTCCCCATCCCTCCTGGGGTCAGGAACGAGCCAGGCTGGACTTGTGCTCCAGAGAGCAGGAGAACCTCTCCCACCACTCCCATGTATACAACTTTGTGGAACATAGGAGGCAAATTCCCACTTTTGCAGGCCTGAGGATGGATGCTGCTCCCTCCCCAGCCTGGATCCACGTGCAGGATTCCCACCTTCCCCCTCTCCTAACCCCTGCCAGGCTGGGATTCCTTTCTGCTGAGGCTCAGCCAGGACGCCCTGCTCTGCAGTCCCACCTCCCTGCCAGGCTCATGTCTCACGGGTGCTCCTCAAGCTCAAGGCAGAAGAGAGAAGAAGCCCAAAGCCCAGGACTGAACCTTCATGCCCTCTTCCCAGCTGATCCACAGGTCCCCCCGGGTCAGGAAGCAGGCGGCCGCGTGCCGGGCCAGGTGGTGGATCCAGCCCTCCTGGCGCAGCTGGGTCATGATGGCATCAATCCATGGGAAGCCCGTCTGTGCCTGGGGCAGAGGGAGAGATCAGCCCTCCTGACACTGACCCCAGAGGCATCAGGGCTCGAAGGGACCTCTGGAGATCATCCACCCCCCTGTAGGGCAGGATCCCCCAGAGCAGATCCCACAGGAACACATCCAGAGGGGTTGGGATGTCTCCAGAGAAGGAGACTCCAGCACCTCCCTGGGCAGCCTGTCCCAGGGCTCTGTTACCCTCACAGTCAACAAGTTCCTCCTCATGTTCAGCTGGAACCTCCTGTGCTCCAGTTTGTGCCCAGTGCCCCTTGTCCTGTCACTGGGCACTGCTGGGAAGAGTCTGGCCCCATCCTGCTGACACCCCTGGAGATATTGAGGAGGGTTGATGAGATCCCCCCTCAGGCTCCTCCTCTCCAGCTGAGCAGCCCCAGCTCTCCCAGCCTTTCCTCACAGGCAGGTGCTCCAGTCCCCTCAGCACTTGCTGGCCCTGCCCTGGACCCTCTCCAGTAGCTCCTTGTCCTTCCTGACCTGCAGAGCCCAGAACTGGACCCATTTCTCCAGCTGTGGCCTCACCAGGGCAGAGCAGAGGGGCAGGAGAACCTCCCTGACCTGCTGCCCACCCTCTCCTCGATGCCCCCCAGGAGCCAGCAGGGAGCAGGCCCAGGGCAACAGAGACACTTGACAGTCGAGGTGACACCTCCTGTTACCGTTTTCCACTTGTGGAGCTGCTCTGCGTCCTCGTACCAGCTGATCTGGAGGCAGATGGGGTTCCCAGCCATCCTGGTGAAGTTTGGGGTGGCTGATGCCACCGTATAGAAGAATTCCCTCCACAGAAGCTGCCCTTGGAGTGACACTGGGGGCAGAGAGTGATCCTTGGCCTGAGAGAGACACGAGGTGAAAGCTTCAGGTGATACAGACCACAGATGTCTGAGAAGATACAAGTTGAGGACACATTGGTGGTTTTATCCATAAGATCCATGGAATTAGTCCCAAAGGTCTTTGCCCAGGGAAGCTGTGGCTGCCCCATCCCTGGCAGTGTTGAAGGGCAGGTTGGATGGGGCTTGGAGCAACCTGGGCTGGTGGGAGGTGTCCCTGCCCATGCAGAGGGTTGGATCCAGATGATCTTGAAGGTCCCTTCCAACCCAAACCATCCCATGACTCTTTGGTTTTATGATTATCAGGCCCATTAAATAAAGACTAATCTCATCACCCTGCTGGTTTCATGGCACTTTCCCACAGAAGCCAAAGGAACCAAAGATCTGAAGCAATGCTCAATGCCCAGGAGCAAAGCTGAATTCTGTTGGACCTCAGTGTCCCCTCAAACCTCCTCCATCTGCCTTCCAAACTGGTCTTACTCTGGGATTTCTGAAACCAAACCTGGTTATTAACATCATAGCTGCTCAATTAGCAGAATTCAGGTGGCTCAGCCATTATGACACTCTTAAGAAGGAGGTTCAGGGAGACCTTGGGTTCCTTGGGGTGTCTTTAACCATTTCTTAAGAACTCAACAAGTTTTCAGGAATTGCTTTTGGCTCATAGAATCATGGAATCATTCAGGTTGGAAGGGACCTTAAAGATCATCCAGTCCCACCCCCCCTGCCATGAGCAGGGAACCACCAGACCAGGTTGCACAAAACCTCATCCAACCTGGCCTTAAAACCCTCCAGGGATGGGGCATCAACAACCTCCCTGGGCAACCCATCCCAGCTCCTCACCACCCTCAGAGTGAAGAATTTCTACCTAATATCTAACCTCAATCTCCCCTCTCTCACTTTTCATCCATCCCCCTCATCCCATCCCTCCCTGCCCTTGTCCCAAGCCCCTCCCCAGCTTTCCTGGAGCCCCTTCAGGCACTGGAAGCTGCTCTAAGGTCTCCCTGGAGCCTTCTCTTCTCCAGGCTGAACACCCCAACTCTCCCAGCCTGTCTTCATGCTCCTGTTAAAACTTGTCTGAGATGCAAACAGAGACTTTCTAGAAGCAAAGCTTCTCAGGGGCTTCTCTGCTGCCTCCAGGTCTCAGTGCTGCTAATTGTTCTCAAAACTGGGACAAGCCGTAGATGTTCACAGGTGTCACACAACACCCCCCCCAAGCCCCCTCAGGTGTCACACAACACACACAAACCCCCTCAGGGGTCACACAACACACACAAACCCCCCCCCACGGGTCACACAACACACAAAAACCCCCCCCCCCTCCCAGGTGTCACACAACACACACAAACCCCCTCACGTGTCACACAACACACACAAACCCCCTCACGTGTCACACAACACACACAAACCCCCTCACGTGTCACACAACACACACAAACCCTCTCAGGTGTCACACAACACACACAAACCCCCTCAGGTGTCACACAACACACACAAACCCCTCCCAGGTGTCACACAACACACACAAAGCCCCTCCCAGGTGTCACACAACACACACAAAGCCCCTCCCAGGTGTCACACAACACACACAAACCCCCTCCCAGGTGTCACACAACACACACAAACCCCCTCCCAGGTGTCACACAACACACAACCCTCTCACAGGTGTCACACAAACCCCAGGTTCCACAGCACCTCCTGAGAAGACAAAGCCAAGCAGCATTTTTTGAGGCACCAGATCCCACCAAGATGCCCCAGGTGATAAATCCCACCTGAAGGTTCTGGATTTGGGAGCAATCCTCTCCTTACCTGAGCATAAATGTTGGACAACCTGTAGAAGAAGGTCCGAACTGACAAGCAGCCCAAACTGAAATAGGGGCTCAGGCCCGTGGTGCTTGGAAGCAGAGAATTGGGGATTGTCCTGGGTTTGGTGAAATTGGCCACCCAGCCCTAAAATGAAATAGGAAATCCAGGTTCAGGCAGGAGGAGGTGACACGTGTCCAGGGGGTGAAACATGGAAAAGCTCTTGGCAGGGGGCTCCTGGGTCACAGAGGCTGGTTCAGTGAAAGGGGGATGGGTTAAAAGTGGAGGAGGGAGGTTGAGGTTGGAGATGAGGAGGGAATTCTTTGGTGTGAGGGTGGTGAGAGCCTGGCCCAGGTTGCCCAGGGAAGCTGTGGCTGCTCCATCCCTGGCAGTGTTGAAGGGCAGGTTGGATGGGGCTTGGAGCAGCCTGGGCTGGTGGGAGGTGTCCCTGCCCATGCAGGGGATTGGATCTACATGATCTTGAAGGTCCCTTCCAGCCCAAACCACTCTTGTGACTCTATATCATGCCCATTCTCCCAACAAGGATGCTGTCCCATCAAGGACAAGAAAGCCTTGAGCCCAGGCTGCCACCCTCCTCCACATACATGGACCTTCTCCAAGCCCAAAGTCAAGACCACATCCAACCCATGGGTGCCATGAAGCTCTGCTCTCCCTAGAGGACCAGCTGGTTTTGTAGCACAGGGAGCAGCTCCCTTGGTGCAACTGCACCTCACTGAAGGTCTTTTCCACTTCATGGAACTGGGGGTGGGTGAAACATCTTAAAAGCAGCCACCACCAAGGCTGCCCAGAGCCCTGTGGGGAACAACCCAGCTGGAAGAGCTGAGCAGTGTCTTGAGGTCTAGACATGACCAGGCATAAAAGGACAGTGACCTGACATGGACCTGCCTGTGAGGAAAGGCTGGGAGAGCTGGGGCTGTTCAGCTGGAGAGGAGGAGACTGAGGGGGGATCTCATCAACCCTCCTCAATATCTCCAGGGGTGTCAGCAGGATGGGGCCAGACTCTTCCCAGCAGTGCCCAGGGACAGGACAAGGGGCACTGGGCACAAACTGGAGCACAGGAGGTTCCAGCTGAACATGAGGAGGAACTTGTTGGCTGTGAGGGTTACAGAGCCCTGGGACAGGCTGCCCAGGGAGGTGGTAGAGTCCCCTCCTCTGGAGACATCCCAACCCCTCTGGATGTGTTCCTGTGGGATCTGATCTAGGTGACCCTGCTCTAGCAGGAGGTTGGACGGGATGATCTCCAGAGGTCCCTTCCAACCCCCACCACTGTGACCTCAGCCCACCCAGAGCCACCAGCAGCCCCACGTGGAGCCCAGGCTGACCTGGTCAGTCAAGTGTCGCTCCAGGCGCCGCAGCCCTTCGGTCTCCCCTCCTCTCCAGGGGGAAAGGTTCTCCAGGGGGATCTTCAAATCCACAGGGAGAGGCACCCTGTGACACCCAGCCAGGCCCGGGTCAGGGGGCCTGCATCTCCTGAAGTGGAAGGAAGACCCCTCTCAAAGAGGAACCAGAGCCAGAGGAGGGAGGAAGAACCTGCCCATGGCAGCACCAAGGTGTCCCCTGTCCCAGCCCAGCCAGGGTGCAAGGGGAGGAGAGCAGAGCCAGAGAGCCCAGGCTGCACTTCCTGGGGGAGAAAGAGCTTGTCCTGCCACCATTCTGGGTGATTCTGGCCTGAACTGGGGGAGGAGGAACTGCCCCAGCAAATGATGGGGCTGCGAGCAGCTGGTGCAGCCCCCACAGCTCCAACACCCCTCCCTTCCCATCTGCTCCCTCTGGTGCCTCCTCTCCAGCTTCCCCACCTCTCATCCACCCCCAGGAAGGGGCCCAGAGTCTCCTCAAGCTCTAGACACAATTATGGGGAATGGTGACTCTGGGAGATGTGACACAGGGAAGGAGGCAGCTCAGCTCCCTGGGCCACCTCCACAGCTGCTCCCTCCTAACCAAGGTGGGGGTTCCCCAAGCCCAAATCTGAGCAGTCCCCCTCAGATCTCAGCTGAGGCTTCCCCAAGGAATGGAAGAGCATCAGGATGTGCTTTTTCCCCCTCCCCAGAGGAAGGGGTTCAGGGATGAGGATTCCTAAAAGCCCAGGAATGATCTCAGGTAGCAGTGGAGACCTTTCTACTCACCTGAGCAACCTGAGCTCAGCTCTGGTGGAGACACCTACAGGAGAAGGGACCACCTGGGAAGCAGGTGAACCACTGATCTCTCATCATCCTTCATTTTTCCAAGTGGAAACAAACAAATTTGGGCAAAAATTGGAGGGGGGGAGGAACCCACCACAACCCAGGGCAAGAAAAAAAAATCTAAGAATTTAAATATCCCAATATTTCCATGGGTCTTATCATTGGGGGATCACTGAGGACAAGGTGCTGGAATTCAGAGGTTCCTCCCAAGATGGGAAGCCCAGAGTCTTGGTCACCAACACAGAGCTGAGGTGACACAGGAGGCACCTGGCTCAGGTGTCCCAAGTGCCTGCAGTCCCACCCCCAGGGACCAGCTCTCTCCTGACCCAATCTCACCTCCCTTTGGATCCCTGACCTCTCCTCATGCAGAGATAAACATCCTGAGCTTCTTCTCAAGCCCTGGGAGACATGAGCTCAGCCCCTCCTTCCACACAGCAGAGAGGAGCAAAGATTGAAAACCAGGAGGGACCAGTGTGACCATTGCACCAAAATTCCTTCATAAAACAAGCAAGTGGTTCATCCAGTTCCTGCCCTAACCCTTGATTTCAGAAGAATATTGAGCAAGCCTTGGTGAGAGACCTGTAGGTCTTTATTCTTTGCCCTGTTCAATTCCTAAATGCCTTAAAAATGTGTCTCCATGAGCTGTGGAAAAGCTGAACCCCTTGGGCTGTGTCACTTTCCCCTCCTGACAACAGGATCCCAACCCTTGTGCATCAACAACCCACCAGGCACAGGAATAAACACCCAAAACACCCCAAACACCCCCAGTTTTGGAGCCCTGGCTCTTAGTTTTGGGCAGAGGAAAAGGATCTGCCACTTCCTGCTGGTGAAGTGCCACTTACTGGAAGTCTTCAGCTGTGACACTTCTGACTGGCACCTCCGGGTCACCCAGCAGGGACAGAATGTGAAGGAACCTCTTGTAGGTCAGGGGAGGGTTCCCCCCATTCAGCTCCAAAATCCTACAAGTAAATCACTTTTCACCATAATAGAAACCAGGAATCATGGAATCCCAGACTGGTTTGGGTCGGAAAGGACCTTCAAGATCATCTAGATCCAACCCCCTGCATGGGCAGGGACACCTCCCACCAGCCCAGGCTGCTCCAAGCCCCATCCAACCTGCCCTTCAACACTGCCAGGGATGGGGCAGCCACAGCTTCCCTGGGCAACCTGGGCCAGGCTCTCACCACCCTCACACCAAAGAATTCCCTCCTCATCTCCAACCTCCATCTCCCTCTTCCACTTTTCATCCATCCCCCTCATCCCATCCCTCCCTGCCCTTGTCCCAAGTCCCTCCCCAGCTTTCCTGTAGGCCCATGGATAGGAAGGTGACAACTCAGCCTCCAACTGGGTGAGAACCCAGTTCTCCAGCAAACAGAGCCACGTTTACCTCAGATAGTTCAGTTTTCTGCAAAGGACCTTGTTAGGATCCAAAAAGATCAAAATAATTGACCTTTTCACCCTGATTCTTGATCAGCTTTCCTGAAGACACCTCACTGGTCTTGAGTAACAGAGCCCTGGGACAGGCTGCCCAGGGAGGTGCTGGAGTCTCCTTCTCTGGAGACATCCCAACCCCTCTGGATGTGTTCCTGTGGGATCTGCTGTAGATGACCCTGCTCTACAGGGGGGTTGGACTGGATGATCTCCAGAGGTCCCTTCCAACCCCCAGCACCCTGTGACTTTGGGGCAACCACGTACCGTTGGGTGTTGTACAGAGTGTGGCCCACCAGGGAGAGCACCTCAAAGCCCAGCTCATCTCCCAGATGTCGTATGTTGGCCTCCATCTCCTTGTAAAATGGTTCCATCTCTGCATCCAGAGTCACTTGGGTGATCTTCCACTTCTGGACATGATCTCTAAGAACAAGTTCATACTCTCCTTGAAGAACCAGCAAGCAGGAACCCAGCTGACACAAGTTCTTCTGCAGATCTTCCAGGGACTGCAGCAGAAAATGCCACCTCAGGGTCCCCATGTGCATGACTGATGTCATGAACTTCTCATCCAGGATGTAGACAGGGTAGATGACTTGGGAGGACTCCAGGGCAGCCAGCAGGGTTGGGTTGTCGTGGAGCCGAAGTCCCTTCCGGAACAGGTGGATGGTGCGATGTGACATCCTGGCTCTTCTCCTCACACCTGCTCAAGGAGGGCACAGGTGGCTTTCAGGATGCACAGGGTTCATTAGCAATTGTTAATTAACTATCATAGGATCATCGGGTGGTTTAGGTGGGAAGGGACCTTCAAGATCATCCAATTCCAACCCCCCTGCATGGGCAGGGACACCTCCCACCAGCCCAGGCTGCTCCAAGCCCCATCCACCCTGCCCTTCAACACTGCCAGGGATGGGGCAGCCACAGCTGCCCTGGGCAACCTGGGCCAGGCTCTCACCACCCTCACACCAAAGATTTCCCTCCTCATTTCCAACCTCCATCTCCCTCTCCCACTTTTCATCCATCCCCCTCATCCCATCCCTCCCTGCCCTTGTCCCAAGTCCCTCCCCAGCTTTCTGGAGCCCCTTCAGGCACTGGAAGCTGCTCTAAGGGCTCCCTGGAGCCTTCTCTTCTCCAGGCTGAACACCCCACCGCTCCCAGCCTGGCTCCAGAGCAGAGCTGCTCCAGCCCTCCCAGCATCTCTGTGGCTCCTCTGGTCTCCCTCCAGCAGCTCCATGTCCTTCTTATGTTGGGACCCCCCAAGTCCCCCTCCTCACTGATAAGCCAGTTAAGGTGTCAAGGTGGAACAAGGCACATCCAAGCACAGCCCACCCAAGGGGACCTGGTGGTGTTCCCAAGTGTCAGGAGAAGCCCTCCTGGCTCCAAAGCAGACCTGGGTTCTGGTAACTGCATAATGACTCCTTCCCCAAGGCAGGGCTGATGTGGGGACACATGAATTCCCCTTTGAAAGGAGCTCAGAGGACAGGCAGGAGGGCTGGGGGGTTCCGGGGGGGCTGAGCTACCAGTTTTGGAAGAACACAGACTCTTCATTCTGGACTCAGAGGGGAAACCAGGCAGAGCAGCTGTACAGACACTGTGAAAGCCCCATTAACTCTGAATGGAATGATGGAATTGTTTTGGTTGGAAAAGGCCTTAAGATCATCCAGTCCAACCATTAACCCAGCACTAACTCATGTCCCTCAGCACCATCTCCAGGGCTTGGAAAGCCCTCCAGGGATGGGGACTCCCCCCCTGCCCTGGGCAGCCTGGGCCAGGGCCTGACAACTCTTTGGGGAAGAAATGATTCCTAAAATCCAATCTCAACCTCCCCTGGGGCAACTTGAGGCCATTTCCCACCTAGAAGGGGGAAGCTCAATGCCCCACATCCAAGGCAGGTCCCCAACTCCTCTGATTCAATCATTACCACCCAGAGAAGGATTAAGAGATTAAAAGATCAGCAATGAACCAACTAACAACCTCTCATCCAGTTCAGCTCCTCCTGCCAAACCACTCTCCCCCCTGCCCAAATGGCTGCAAGAGGGTCCCTTGTCCCCAGCTCAACCTTTACCAGCCTCCTGAGAGATGAGCTGATTTCTTTGGGGGACAGCCCAAAACCAGCCTCCCCCAAAGCCAGGCTGTGACACAGCCTGTTGGACCCCCCCAACACGTGGGCACTGGAAGTGGGGGGTTAGTGGGGGGCTCTGCCCTGCAGCCCAGCTCAGGCACCCCCCAGCCTGGGAGAACAGGAATTACCAGGTGACTTGCTCACTGCTCAGCATTTTTGGGGTGCAAACCATGCAGAAATGGCTTAGAGGAGCCCCCTGCATCCCCTGGCAGGACCAGTCTGCACCAGTGGCCTCCCCAAGGGGTTGCTCTGAGTTGAGGAGCTTTGTCTTGGGGAAGAAATTCCTCCTAACATCCAACTTCAACCTCCCCTGGGCAACTTTAGGCCACTTCCCACATAGGAGGGGGAAGCTCAACACCCAGATCTGAGGTGGGTCCACAACTTCAAGCCTTTGGGCTTGTCCCAAGCCCCATGGGGGGCACCAGGCCAGGGCCAGAAGGGACCCCAGTGGGCTGTGGGGCTGAGATGAGGGGCAGCTCTGGAGATCCCAGCACAGGGAAGTGGGGAATCAGAGCTGGCAGGGGCTCCATGAAAAGGGGCTGAGGGACACTGGGGTGGGAGGGAGCCCAGAGCCAAGGGGGTGTTGGGGCTGGGTGGGGAGCTGAGACCCATCCCTGGGTGGGCAGGAACTGGGGGGGGCGGTGGCTGGTGTGGGCCTGGCAGTGCTACTGGTGGTGCTGGGAAGGAGGTGCTGGCTCAACAACAAGGGGTACAGGGGAAAAAACCCCAAATTAGACAACTGGGTCTTACCTCAAGGGTTCCTGGCTGGTGCTCTGATTTACAGCAGGTTGATCCCAAAAGAAGCAGCTGCCCCAGAGCTGCTGGTCACGTTCCTGTCTGCAGGGAGATCTGCTGGGGGGTCACAGGGCTCCTCAGAGGGGCCCCCCCGGGTCCAGCCCTGCTGCTGCTGCTCCTAAAAAGCAGGGAGAAGTTAGTTGTCCAGGTTTAAACACCATAAATACACATGTTGGGCTGGATTGTGCACCAGAGATGGGCCTGGGAGGCCTTTGTGTGGTTCCTGAGGGAGGAGGATCCGGCCCAGCAAGATGGGACGTGATGGGACAAGGCCCTGGAGCTGGGGAGGAGACTTTGAACAGTTCAATTTCCTCAGTGTCCAGCAGCTCCATGTCCTTCTTATGTTGGGACCCCCCAAGTCCCCCTCCTCACTGATAAGCCAGTTAAGGTGTCAAGGTGGAACAAGGCACATCCAAGCACAGCCCACCCAAGGGGACCTGGTGGTGTTCCCAAGTGTCAGGAGAAGCCCTCCTGGCTCCAAAGCAGACCTGGGTTCTGGTAACTGCATAATGACTCCTTCCCCAAGGCAGGGCTGATGTGGGGACACATGAATTCCCCTTTGAAAGGAGCTCAGAGGACAGGCAGGAGGGCTGGGGGGTTCCGGGGGGGCTGAGCTACCAGTTTTGGAAGAACACAGACTCTTCATTCTGGACTCAGAGGGGAAACCAGGCAGAGCAGCTGTACAGACACTGTGAAAGCCCCATTAACTCTGAATGGAATGATGGAATTGTTTTGGTTGGAAAAGGCCTTAAGATCATCCAGTCCAACCATTAACCCAGCACTAACTCATGTCCCTCAGCACCATCTCCAGGGCTTGGAAACCCCTCCAGGGATGGGGACTCCCCCCCTGCCCTGGGCAGCCTGGGCCAGGGCCTGACAACTCTTTGGGGAAGAAATGATTCCTAAAATCCAATCTCAACCTCCCCTGGGGCAACTTGAGGCCATTTCCCACCTAGAAGGGGGAAGCTCAATGCCCCACATCCAAGGCAGGTCCCCAACTCCTCTGATTCAATCATTACCACCCAGAGAAGGATTAAGAGATTAAAAGATCAGCAATGAACCAACTAACAACCTCTCATCCAGTTCAGCTCCTCCTGCCAAACCACTCTCCCCCCTGCCCAAATGGCTGCAAGAGGGTCCCTTGTCCCCAGCTCAACCTTTACCAGCCTCCTGAGAGATGAGCTGATTTCTTTGGGGGACAGCCCAAAACCAGCCTCCCCCAAAGCCAGGCTGTGACACAGCCTGTTGGACCCCCCCAACACGTGGGCACTGGAAGTGGGGGGTTAGTGGGGGGCTCTGCCCTGCAGCCCAGCTCAGGCACCCCCCAGCCTGGGAGAACAGGAATTACCAGGTGACTTGCTCACTGCTCAGCATTTTTGGGGTGCAAACCATGCAGAAATGGCTTAGAGGAGCCCCCTGCATCCCCTGGCAGGACCAGTCTGCACCAGTGGCCTCCCCAAGGGGTTGCTCTGAGTTGAGGAGCTTTGTCTTGGGGAAGAAATTCCTCCTAACATCCAACTTCAACCTCCCCTGGGCAACTTTAGGCCACTTCCCACATAGGAGGGGGAAGCTCAACACCCAGATCTGAGGTGGGTCCACAACTTCAAGCCTTTGGGCTTGTCCCAAGCCCCATGGGGGGCACCAGGCCAGGGCCAGAAGGGACCCCAGTGGGCTGTGGGGCTGAGATGAGGGGCAGCTCTGGAGATCCCAGCACAGGGAAGTGGGGAATCAGAGCTGGCAGGGGCTCCATGAAAAGGGGCTGAGGGACACAGGGGTGGGAGTGAGCCCAGAGCCAAGGGGGTGTTGGGGCTGGGTGGGGAGCTGAGACCCATCCCTGGGTGGGCAGGAACTGGGGGGGGCGGTGGCTGGTGTGGGCCTGGCAGTGCTACTGGTGGTGCTGGGAAGGAGGTGCTGGCTCAACAACAAGGGGTGCAGGGGAAAAAACCCCAAATTAGACAACTGGGTCTTACCTCAAGGGTTCCTGGCTGGTGCTCTGATTTACAGCAGGTTGATCCCAAAAGAAGCAGCTGCCCCAGAGCTGCTGGTCACGTTCCTGTCTGCAGGGAGATCTGCTGGGGGGTCACAGGGCTCCTCAGAGGGGCACCCCCGGGTCCAGCCCTGCTGCTGCTGCTCCTAAAAAGCAGGGAGAAGTTAGTTGTCCAGGTTTAAACACCATAAATACACATGTTGGGCTGGATTGTGCACCAGAGATGGGCCTGAGAGGCCTTTGTGTGGTTCCTGAGGGAGGAGGATCCGGCCGAGCAAGATGGAACGTGATGGGACAAGGCCCTGGAGCTGGGGAGGAGACTTTGAACAGTTCAATTTCCTCAGTGGGCACTCCTGAGCCTCCAGTGAAGTGAAACCACGGGGCTCGTGGCTGCTGGAGGGTCAGGGCAGCAGGGAAGGAGCTTTAACCACCAGCTGGGAAACGCAGCCCCGACCCCCCCTGCGAGGGGGGCTTGTGCACCGGGACTGTCATCCCCTTCAAGTGGTTTCGTGCTGTTCTGACTGGAGAACAGGTCCTGCCCTCGGACTGAAGGCTGGTTTTGCATCAATTCGGTTCCAGAACCGAGCTGCTGGGGACACAAAACCTGTGGGCTCTGCTTCAGGCAGCCCAGGGGGATCAAGTGCCGGAGGCAGCACCTGACAGCAAAAAAATAAAGAGGCAAAAAGCCCCCAACCCCCCCCGCCTGGGGGGGCTCGGGGAGGGGTCCCGGGGGGCTCAAGGCCCCGCCGGCCCGTTTTACCTGATCC
>NW_009951911.1:57881-62557 GCF_000747805.2 Chaetura pelagica | reverse complement strand
GGTAGGGGGGGAGTTTGTGGGTCCCCGCTGTCCCCAGGGGTTGCCCCAAGCTCAGGGAGGGATTCCCTGTCCCTGGTGATGTACCCGGGCAGAGCAGGGAAGGGGGGTGCCCGCTTTGGTGGGAAGGGAGTGTCTGTGTTATTCCTGCAGCAGGGATTGTCCCAGGGCTGGGGCAGCTCTGGGGCTCCCTGTGGCAAAGGAAGGGAGGCAAGGGGGGCCTTTAGGTGGGAAGAGGGTCCCTGTCTGCTGAGGGGTGGATGAAGGGGGCACTGGGGTGGATCTTACTGAGGTTATCCCAGCCCGAGGCAGCTCACGGAATGTGTCCCCAGCAGGACAATGGGGGGATGTCCATGAAGGGGCAGCATTTCCCCCTGAAGGGACAAGGGTGGGTGTTACAGCCCCATTAGGGTGTAGAACTCAGTCCTGAACTGGGAGAGTTTCTTAGCCTGAGGGAGAGGACTGATTGTAACGGGTGGGGGGTTTGGTTCTCCCCCAGGTGTCTGCAGGAGCAGCTCCAGGAACAGGACCCTGGTGTCACAGCAGGATAACAACTCAAAACCCAGGGCTACGTTCTCCTTAGCCAAAAAAAAAAAAAAAACAACAAACAGGAAGCCTGACAACTAAGTGCTCGTTTGGAAAAAGCTCTTTTTGCCAGCAATAAAAATCCAGCCTCTCCGTGTTCCAGCGGGATGCAAAGAGCATCGAGGCTGAAGAGGGAGCTCTCCCTCCTGGCCACTGAGCCACCTCCAGGCATCACCTGCTGGCAGAAGGAAAACCAGCTGGATGAGCTCCAGGCACGTAAGTCCTGCCCTCCAGGGATTCCTCTCTTAACTCGGGGTTGCTCTGGAATTTGCTGCAGAGTCTGAATTGACTGGGTGATGCTAAATTTATAAGTCTTGTGGAAGTGGAGGGGGGTTTATTTCTTGATTTTTCTTTCAGCTCAGCTTGTCCTCTGGCTGTTTTTTTGCTTGTGTGGGGTAGAACTGGTGTCAGATCAAATTAGAGATGTTTTCTTGGTATTCCTGGATCTGAGCAGTGTTGGAATTCTGGGGCTGTGGGTGGGTTGGACAAATGAATGTGGGTTTTTTGAATGAAATGCTGCTGGTTTCATCTTTCTATCTTTTTCAATCTTGTAAAGAAATTTTAGGAGGTGCAGACACCCCCTATGAGAAAGGAATATTCGACCTGGAAATCGTTGTTCCTGAAAGGTCAGTGGGCAGGACATCTCTGAAGGTTCTTCATTCTAATAGAAGTTAATTGAGTTCAGATATTTGCTGGAATTGCTGCCATCTTGGTCTTTAGCCTCCAGCAAACAATGTGGTTGGTTGCCAAGGCCATTTGTTAGTGTTTCCACTGCCTGACATTCTTATCTCACATTGGGCATCTTAAGATGTGTGGTTAATAACCTGAAAGTGTGATGAGCAGAGTTCTGCTTTATGATATTTAATGTCTAATATTGACGTGTCATCATAGAATTATGGGGTGGTTTGTGTGGGAAGGGACCTCTCTAAGATGATCCAGTCCCACCCCCCTGCATGGGCAGGGACACCTCCCAGCAGCCCAGGCTGCTCCAAGCCCCATCCAACCTGCCCTTCAACACTGCCAGGGATGGGGCAGCCACAGCTTCCCTGGGCAACCTGGGCCAGGCTCTCACCACCCTCACACCAAAGAATTCCCTCCTCATCTCCAACCTCCATCTCCCTCTTCCACTTTTCATCCATCCCCCTCATCCCATCCCTTCCTGCCCTTGTCCCAAGTCCCTCCCCAGCTTTCCTGGAGCCCCTTCAGGCACTGGAAGCTGCTCTAAGGTCTCCCTGGAGCCTTCTCCAGGCTGAACACCCCAACTCTCCCAGCCTTTATATTCATGATATGTTAAATAACTAAAGATATTGCAAAGCTTTTTGGACAGGAGCTTGTTCATCAGCAGTTTCCTACCAGGTTTACCCCTTTGTGGGAAGCCACCCAGGGAAGCACCAAAATCTCCCCCAAAACCCTGTGGGGAAGGATGTCACCTCCCAGGAGGGGGGACATGGCAGCATCACTTGGTTGATGAGCCACCTGGAGCACAAACATGCCAATAATGAGCTTTCTTACCTCTCCTCCCCTCCAGGTACCCCTTTGAGCCCCCCAAGATCCGCTTCCTGACCCCCATCTATCATCCCAACATTGACTCTGCTGGAAGGATTTGCCTGGATGTTCTTAAATTACCACCTAAGGTGAGATGGGGCTGGGTCAGGGAGCCCAGGGGATCATGAACTGCTCTGTTCTTCCAAGAGCCTGATTGAATGTCTCTTTGCTCCTCATTTATTTACAAAGGAGCAAGGGAGGAACGTTCCTGAGCAGCAGCTCCTTTGTTCAGAGGCTGGAGTGTGACCTTCTTTGTTGGATATAAATTTCCTGGGTCCTCAGGATTGGAGGCAAAAGGCCTGAGGTGGATGTGTGAAATGGGACTCCCCTGAGACCACCCAGCAGAGATGTGAAGGGTAGAACCTCTGGGGCTTGGTTGGGCCTCTCCAGGGAGGTCCCAGCCTGGGTGTTGAGGAGGGAGCTGGTATTTTTCCCTGGGGATTGAAGTCCTGGAAGCCCCAAGGCAGCCCCTGGGCAGGTTCCTTATCAACAGCTCCACATCCAGATGGAGACCAGTGATGAGTGGTGATCCCCATCAGGACTGGGAGCAGTGGTTATCACCAACATGTCTGTTAGTGACATGGACAGAGGGATTGATGCCCACTCAACCAGTTTGCCAAGGACACCAAACTGGTGAGGTGACAGGCTGGAGGGGAGAGGGACATCCAGGGGGACCTGGTGAGACTGGAGAAGTGGGCTGTGCAACTGCATGAAGTTCAACAAGGGCAAGAACCTGCACCTGGGTCAGGACAACCCCAGCTGTGTGGGGGATGGATGGAGAGCAGCTCTGAGAAGGACTTGGGGGTGTTGGTGGATGAGAAGCTCAACATGAGGTGGCACCATGTGCTGGAGCCCAGAAACCACCCTTGTCCTGGGCTGTGTCACCAGCAGAGGGACCAGCAGGACAGGGAGGGGATTGTCCCCACTGCTCTGCTCTGGTGAGACCTCACTTGGAGAACTGGGTCCAGTTCTATAGCCCCCAACACAGGAAGGACATGGAGCTGTTGAAGAGAGTCCAGAGGAGCCACGGAGATGATCCCAGGGCTGGAGCAGCTCTGCTCTGGAGCCAGGCTGGGAGAGTTGGGGTGTTCAGCCTGGAGAAGAGAAGGCTCCAGGGAGACCTTAGAGCAGCTTCCAGTGCCTGAAGGGGCTCCAGGAAAGCTGGGGAGGGACTTGGAACAAGGGCAGGGAGGGGTGGGATGAGGGGGATGGATGAAAAGTGGGAGAGGGAGATTGAGGTTGGAGATGAGAAGGGAATTCTTTGGTGTGAGGGTGGTGAGAGCCTGGCCCAGGTTGCCCAGGGAAGCTGTGTCTGCCCCATCCCTGGCAGTGTTGAAGGGCAGGTTGGATGGGGCTTGGAGCAGCCTGGGCTGGTGGGAGGTGTCCCTGCCCATGCAGGGGGGTGGGACTGGGTGATCTCAGAGGTCCCTTCCAACCCAAACCATTCCATGGTCTTCGGATTCTTTCTGCTTGGCTGCTTCTCTCACCCCCTTTCCTTGCAGGGTGCCTGGAGACCTTCCCTGAACATCTCTACCCTGCTGACCTCCATCCAGCTGTTGATGGCAGAGCCCAACCCAGATGACCCTCTCATGGCAGACATAGTGAGCTCCTCCTCTCCTGTCCCAGCCCTTCCCCCCAGCTCCTCACTCTGCTCCTGGTGTTCAACCCAACCTTGTCTTGTTTGTCACACTCAGTCCTCCCAGTACAAGTACAACAAGCAGCTGTTCCTGCTCAAGGCCAAGGAGTGGACAGAGAAACATGCAAGTCAGCAGAGGAGGGTAAGGACACATCCTGCCTGCTCAGCAGCAGCTCTCCAAGTCCTCCTTGTCCCATTCTGCCTTTCCCAGCCCCCTTGGGCACTTTGTTGTCCCCCTCTCTGTTCTGTTCCAGGTGTGACTCGTTTCATTGTTTATCTGTTTTAATATTAGATCCCCTCCTTCCCAGCAGCTGTTTGGTCACAGATAAACACAGAATTCCCTTGGTTGGAAAAGACCTTTAAGATCCTCCAGTCCCACCATCCCCCCAGCCCTGCCCAGGCCACCACTGCCCCATGTCCCTCAGCACCATCCCCAGGGCTTGGAATCCCCTCCAGGGATGGGGACTCCCCCCCCCCCTGCACTGGGCCAAGGCCTGACAACCCTTTTGGGGAGGAAACTGTTCCCAAGATCCAAACTAAACATTCCCTGGGCAACTTGAGGCCATTTCCTCTTGTTCCTGGGGAGCAGAGCCTGACCCCCTGTGGCTCCAACCTCCTCTCAGGCAGCTGCAGAGCCAGAAGGTCTCCCCTCAGCCTCCTTTGCTCCAGGCTCAACACCCCCAGCTCCCTCAGCTCCTCAGAGGTTCTCCAGCCCCTTCTTCTCCAGGCCCTTCTCCAGCTCCATTGCCCTTCTCTGGACACGCATCAGTCCCCCAACATCTTGTCTTGAGGCACCCAGAACTGACCCCAGGATTGTGTGTGTGGCCTCAGGTCAGAGCTTCTCCAGAAGGAAGGCCAAGCAAGACTGACAAACCCCCTCCCCAAGGATCCTCAGCCCTGTTTCTTTCCCAGC
>NW_009951911.1:56145-57864 GCF_000747805.2 Chaetura pelagica | reverse complement strand
GGTTGTGCCTCCTGCCTGTTCTGCACCTTCTCTTCCATCCATGGATGACTCTCCCTAATCCCAGCAGAGCACCCTCCAGACCCCCACCCATCCTCTCCCACCTCCATCCCACACTTCCAGGCTCAGTCATGATCCTGCTCTCCTCTCAATCCCCCCTTCCAAAAAACTTCCAGCAGTGGGAGCAGGACCCTGAGGGCTCAGTGCCCAAGCCCAGTCAGTCCTGCTCATGGTGGGATGGAGGTTGTTCTATCATGTCCACACACCCAGCTGGAAAACATCACTATTCCCAACAGTTCCTTTGATTTCCTGTGTTCCCACAGGCTCCCAAACCTTTGGAAGAGAAAACCAACCACAGTGAAACAAGCAACGACTCCGTGGGGCTGAAGAGAAAAGGGAGCAACATCAGGAAGGAGGAGAAGAAACCTCACCTGGATCCTTGAGGAGGGTTTGTTCCTGGTGTGGTGCTGCCTTGGTTTTTACCCTCCTTCCTCCTTCCACAGGGATTCTGGAATTTTGTGACTATTCCAGAGCTGCCCCAGGCTTTGCTTTTTTATTTCCTAGTTTTTCAGTTGTGTGTGTGGGTTTTTTTGGGGGGGTGAAAAGTTCCATTCTATAAATAAAATCTCAAGCTCTAATTTATATATATTTAATTATTATTTTCTGCTCTCTCATGTGGAGTTCTGGGAATATTTGAAGCAAAGGAAAACTTGGAAGTTCTGGGTCAGCTTCAGCTTTCCAGCTTTATCCCAGAGAAATGGGAACTGCCCCAAGTGCTTCAGTTTCAATTTCACTGTCCCTGGAGCAGAAGCATTAGGAGCAGTTTGAGGAAATTCCTCTCTGCTGGAGGCCTCATTTTCCTTGGAATATCAAGGCTTCTAAAGGATAAAGTCTCTCATTAAAGACCAAGACTCTGAAGACTCCAAACTCTTCCATTCCAGGAGCTCCTTGGATCATTTAGGTCCTGTCTTGGCTCTGTTGTGTCCCCAGGAGGTGACCAGTGAAAAGCACCAGCCAGGAGGGGTGAGGAAAACCCCAGAAGTTTGGGAGTGGGAAGAGAGGAGGGGTCAGGGAGGGTGAGGAGCTGGAGGGGGTTGGGAGGAAGGAGGAGGAGAAGGTCTTAGCCCTGCCAGGCTGGGTCCTGCTCAGTCCAAGCTGTAATAAAGGCAGAAGGCAAAGAACATGGCAAAGATCTGCAGGGAGAGGAGGGGGAGCAGCTCAGTCCCCCCTGCAGGAACCCGGAGCCCAAACCCTCCCCCAGGGCCTGGGAGGTGACAGAGCCCTGGGACCCCAGAGGGCTGCTGGGGTCTCCTTGGCTGGAGACATCCCAACTCCTCTGGCTGTGCTCCTGTGGGATCTGCTGTGGGTGACCCTGCTCTACAGAGGGTTGGACCTCCAGAGGTCCCTTCCAACCCCCAGCTCTGGGTGACTCTGCTGCTGTGCAGAGGACACCACACTGGACCTTCTGCTGCCCAGAGAGCCCTCCACACCTCCCTGGAGGAGCAAAATCACCCCCCACCAGCAGAAGGTTGGTTTCCTGGGTGCAACCATGAGAGCTGGAGGCTTGGGTGGGTCCACCCTGAGCCCACCTGTGGTCCCTTCACCCCCAGATCCTGCCAGGTGACCCTGTCCCCTCCAGCCCTGCTCAGCACCTCAATGCCCAGCACGGCCAAGCTGCAGGTCCCAGGGACTGAGCTGTACTTCTGCAGGGTCCTGCTCAAG
>NW_009951911.1:53952-55268 GCF_000747805.2 Chaetura pelagica | reverse complement strand
AGGAAGACGCTGCAGGGGCTTCCTCCTGCTCCCTGGGAGGTGGGGAGCTCAGGAGGTGGGGAGCAGCAGGAGGAAGTGCTGGGGATGGGAGTGGGACATGGCAGGATCCTGTGCCACCAGCCTGGGAAGTGCCAGGGACAGAAGGGGAACCAGCCTGGGAAGGAAAGGGACAGGACCCTGTCATGTCCCATCAGCCTGGGTCCTGTCCCACCAGCCTGGGAAGTTCTGGGCCCAGGAGAGGGACAGGCAGAGTGGTGTCCTACCTGCACATGGATGTACCCAGGGCTCCTGTCCTGGCACAGCTCCCAGCCCAGCAGTTCTCCCACCTGCAGGACCCCATCCCGGGCACAACACACCCGTGGCCAGGGTGTCCCAGGGTGCAGCTCCTGGAAGAGGCACCCATTCCCAAAGCCTTCAGGCCCTAAAACTCCACAACACGAGAACTGCAAGGGAAGGGAAACACCATCAACAGGCTGACAACGTGGGGGTGTCACCTGGGGAGGTGACAGGGAAGGGGGCCAGCCCAGCACCGGGCTCAGTCTGGGGGCTCCAGCCCCTCGCCTGAGCTCTGGGTCACCCCTGGGTGCTCCACAGCCCACCAGGAGCCTCCCAGCTGCTCACCGTGACCATCAGGGTGTTCCAGGCAGTGGAGAAGACCTCAGCACCTTCATCCCCACGGTAGCTCCTCCTCAGCTCTGCCAGGAGCTGCTCTGGCTGGATCTGTGGGGTCGGTGCCCTCTGTGAGCACCAGGGGAGCAGTGACAGGGCTGGGGCTGCTGCCTCCCCACCCCTCTCTGAGGGGACATGGGGACCCACCACAGGACCCTCCCACCCACTTTTAGGGTCAGGATGCTGGTGATGAAGATGAGGGTGAGAAAGGATGTCCACACAGTGGTCCCAGCCCCCTGGGGGACACGGGGCCATGACCCACGGTGGGGAACAGGGACAGGGGCTGGGCACACCAGGCCTGGCACTGGGGGGACAGGACCTGCTGCCAGTGCAGCAGGAGGAGAACAGCCCCAACCAGCTGCGTGATGAAGACCAAGGTCACCAGGATGAAGAACTGGAAGGCAGGGGGATGGAGGACTCAGGGCAGCCAGACCCCCAGGAGCTTCCTCCAGCCACCCCCGAGCCCGGGGGGACACAGGGCACAGGTGCCACCTCCCCCAGCCCCGTGGCTGCAAGAAGGGGGGGCTCAGCTGCCAGGGGTGGGGGTGCCAAAGGACTCGGGGTGAGGGGGCTCAGGAAGGGGTTTCCAGCCCTGCCCACCGGGGGGGAGCTCAGAAATGCCCCGTGGGACGAGGCAGCAGCTGAGG
>NW_009951911.1:52826-53372 GCF_000747805.2 Chaetura pelagica | reverse complement strand
GCTGGGCACTCGTGCTCAGCACAGCCTTGGTGGCCACAATGTCCTGGAAACCAGACGGGTCCAGGGCCACCCACACCCCCAGGCCCACCAGGCACGTCCCCCCAGCCTGTAGGATGGGCCACGGTGTCACCTCCTGGGGAATGGGGGCTCCTGGGGAGGGCTGGGGGCTCCTGGGGGTGCTCTGACCTCTGCTGGGGTCCTCTCCCTTGGTGTCACCCACCCCCTGAGCCAGCCGGGGGTGTCACCCCCTGGGGACAGGTCCCCCCAACCCTGCAGGACCCGGGAGGACTCACAAACACCAGGACGTTGAAGATGAACATCAGGGACTTCACTCAGCTCAGGACCCCCGTGGGGACACACACATGGGGGCAGCTTTTGTCCCTGGGGAGGGGAGAGCAGAGCCCTGGACACAGCCAGCCCCGACCTGGCCTGGGCCCCCCGGATCTGCTAGGACATGGGGTTGTCCAGCCCCCGCCCCCCCAAACTCCCCAGAGCATCTCCCACCCCTGCTGCACCCCTAAACAGCCTGAAACTCCATGTCCCCCC
>NW_009951911.1:52208-52615 GCF_000747805.2 Chaetura pelagica | reverse complement strand
TCCCCCAGCAAAACCCAGGTCCCTCCCCAAACCCTGTGTCCCCCCAAGTCCCCATGTCCCGCCCAAACCCCATGTCCCCCCACTCACCCAGTGGGGCCAGCAGGTGACCCAGACACCTCCAACCTCCCTCAGCTCCTATTTAACTCTGGAAAGGTTGGAAAATCCCCCCCCCCTTCCCACCCCAGCAGCCCTGGAACCCCCTTCCAGCAGGGATTGATGGGTTGATTGATTGATGAGGAACAGGATGATGAATGATTGATGAGGAACAGGATCCTGAGCCACCGGTTCTGGTGCAGACATTGGCTCCGTGGGCAGCCTGGTCCTGTCTCTCCTGGTCCTGTCTCTCTCCTGGTCCTGTCTCTCTCCTGGTCCTGTCTCTCTTCTGGTCCTGTCTCTCCTCGTCCTGT
>NW_009951911.1:50040-50875 GCF_000747805.2 Chaetura pelagica | reverse complement strand
TCGCTCCTGGTCGTGTCTCCCCTGGTCCTGTCTCTCCTGTGCCTGTCTCTCTCCTGGCCCTGTCTCTCTCCTGGTCCTGTTTCTCCTGGTCCTGTCTCTCTCCTGGCCTCTCTCTCCCACGGGCAGATCCCCCAGGTGGGTCAGAACCAACCCCTGTGTCCGCAGGCCCCACAGCTCCTGGGCAGCCCTGATGCCCTCCCAGCCCCGGGCTGATCCCGGGCCTGCAGCTCCACAGCACCGAGCTGCAAACAGCCCTCAGAGCAGCACGTTCCTCCCTGCAGCACGTCCTGAGCGGCCTGCGGTTCTGTTGGATGTACTAACGAGACCCGTGGGACAGGTGGGATTTGTTTTTATCTGTACCCCAGTGTTGGGGATATAACAGTTTGCTGAAGAGCAGGGAGGTCTCTGCACATTCCAGGGACACCTGGGCAGGTTTTAGGGTCCAGGAATCTGAGTTGGGCTCCATCTGGGGATCCCAACAGGATTGATGGCCCAGACCAGACCCAGCAAAGCCCCTTCTGTCCTGCTCCTGGGGTGACACCAGCGGGTGCAGATCCGTATGGGGACTGGGGAGACAAGGGGGCAGGAAAGGTCAGAATTGGACCTGGAAAGGTACAAAGTACCTGGAACGGGAGGTGGGAACGGGGGGGGGACTGACGGGGTCATCAGGAGTGTGGGATGGGCTGGAAACCCTGGAGTGCCCAGCCCGAGGGGAACAGGGAAGTGGACTTTGGGAGGGAATAGGGAACGTAGCCCGTTAGTCAGCTCCCTGGGGGTGCCTGCTGGTTTGGGGCGCCCTGTGCTGCGGGAGGGGCAACGACCTGCCCGGCTGAGG
>NW_009951911.1:47445-48806 GCF_000747805.2 Chaetura pelagica | reverse complement strand
CCAGTTTTCATCCATCCCCCTCATCCCATCCCTCCCTGCCCTTGTCCCAAGTCCCTCCCCAGCTTTCCTGGAGCCCCTTCAGGCACTGGAAGCTGCTCTAAGGTCTCCCTGGAGCCTTCTCTTCTCCAGGCTGAACACCCCAACTCTCCCTGTTCCAGGGTCTCACCACCCTCACAGCACAGAATTTCCTCTTGAAGTTCCCTGCTATAAACTGGCCCAAACCCTCTGTGGTGGGTCCAGGTCACCCCAAGAGGTACCAGCCCAGGGACTGTCCCCACCCCACCCCGCCCCCCCCTCCCAGGGCATGTCCTGGGGCTGGGAATCCCCTTCCCAAATCTGCTCACAGGAGAGGAGATGGGGTTGGGCTGGAGTGCCCAGCCCTGAGGGCACTGGGGAGTCTGTGCTCACCAGGCTTCCTGGGTGGGCCCAGGGGCTGTTCCAGCCCTGGGTGTGGGCAGGAGGAGGAGTGTGTTGGTGACCTGCTGGTCCCTGGGCAGGGATGGAGCCCCAGGTGTTCCCAGTAAGAGATGGAGCCCCAGGTGTCCCCAGTAAGAGATGGAGCCCCAGATGCCCGAGCAGGGCCTTGCTGCTCTCCCCAGGCACTTCCCCCTTCCCTGGGCAGGAATATCTTCCTCCTGGCCTTCCTCCCTCTAGGCTGAAGACCCACCATGCCCAGCAGCCCGTGAGGAGGAGGAGGAGGTGGTTCGTGTGCTGACCCTGCCCCTGCAGGCCCATCATGCCATGGAGAAGATGGAAGAGTTTGTGTACAAGGTACAGGAACCTGGAGTCATCCCCAAGTCCTGGTTGTGGAGTGTTGAGGAGGCTGGAATGGGGGGAGGGGACACATCCCTGTGTCTGGGAGAAGCTCCAGGTGCCTCTGTTGAGATCTCCAGCTCTGGGATTAGGGTGGGAAGGGGCTGGTGGTGCCTGGAGAGCACTGGTGGGTTTTGGAGGGTGAGCAGTGACCTGGGAAGCAGGTCCCAGTGTCCTCCAGCAGGGCCCAGGAGCACCAGGCAGTGTTGCTGGTTGCACCCGGAGCTTCTCAGCAGGATTTGGGGCCAGCTCTGTTCCCAGCCACACCAGGAGCCAAGTGGGAATGTCCTGCCCCAGGGACCAGCTCCTTGGGGTGCAGAAACAGCTCAGCTGGAGGATGAGAAACTGCTGAGTCCCTGGGAGAGTGGGATGGGGGGGCTGAAGGTCTCCCCAGGAGCTGGGGTGGCACAAACTCAACTTCCTGAGGAGCCTGATGGGGCCTTCCCAGCCCTGGCTGGAAGTTCCACACCTGCCCCCAGGCTCCTGGGGGGGAGTAGCCACCAGCCCATGGGCCAGCTAGGAGCCCTGTGGGCCAGCTGGTTGCTCTG
>NW_009951911.1:44323-47374 GCF_000747805.2 Chaetura pelagica | reverse complement strand
TGTTGCGGGTCTGGGAGGGCCGCTGGAGGGTGATCCCCTACGACGTCCTGCCCGACTGGCTGAAGGACAACGATTACCTGCTGCACGGGCACCGCCCCCCCATGCCCTCCTTCCGCGCCTGTTTCCGGAGCATCTTCCGCATCCACACCGAGACCGGCAACATCTGGACACATCTGCTGGGTGAGCAGGGGCTGCAGAGCCCGGGGGGGGGAGGCTGGGCTCCTTCCCCAAGCACCAGGGTGGACCTTGGTAGGTCCTGGGGGTCTCAAGAGGTTCCTGGCTCTGGGGTGGCTCCTGGAGCCCCCCCCGGGAGGGGGTGGGGGCATCTCCTCAGGGCTGGGGTCACTTGGTGGCTTTGCTGATGTTGCACAAGAGCAGGAGGGGGAAGAAGTGCCCTGGGTGCAAGGGGAAGGTCTCCAAACACTTTCTTCTGACACCCAGGGGTGGGTCAGGGGATCTTTTCCATAGGGACAGGACAAGGGGCACTGGGCACAAACTGGAGCACAGGAGGTTCCAGCTGAACATGAGGAGGAACTTGTTGACTGTGAGGGTAACAGAGCCCTGGGACAGGCTGCCCAGGGAGGTGCTGGAGTCTCCTTCTCTGGAGACATCCCAAAGCCACCTGGATCCTGTGGGATCTGCTGTGGGTGACCCTGCTCTGGCAGGGGGTTGGAGTGGATGATCTCCAGAGGTCCCTTCCAACCCTGATGACTCTGTGACTCTTCACCCTGCCCCTCACTGTGCTCCTGTCCCCAGCTCTGCTTGTCTGAGGTGACAACCTCAGCCAATGGCTGCTTGGCCAGGCCAGCCCTGGGGGGGGAGACCCCAGGACCATGTTCCTCTTGCCTCTTCCCTGAATTCATCCTTTCTTCTCCCTGACCACCCCTTGGGTGTCTTCCCTGCAGGTTTTGTCCTGTTCCTCTGCCTGGGGATCCTGACCATGCTACGACCCAACATGTACTTCATGGCTCCTCTCCAGGAGAAGGTGGTGTTTGGGATGTTCTTCCTGGGAGCAGTGCTGTGCCTCAGCTTCTCCTGGCTTTTCCACACTGTCTACTGTCACTCTGAGAAGGTCTCCAGGACTTTCTCAAAGTGAGTCAACACAAGGGAGGTTGGGTGGTCCTGGAGGAGGTTTCGGAAGCTGAAATCCTAAATGTGGGATTCTGGAGGGAAGGGAATGCTCATCAAATCCAGCCTGGAGGCCAGAGGGAACCCCAGCTGGATCCTAGAGGCCAGAGGGAACCCCAGCTGGATCCTGGAGGCCAGAGGGAACCCCAGCTGGATCCTGGAGGGCTCTGCCTTGTGCTGAGCATCTTAAATCCTCCAGCTTCAATAGAAACAGGCACCCTGGGAACCTGCAGCTCCCAAGGGAACAGCCCATGTCCTCTGGGAGCAGTCAGAGGGGTGTTGGTCTGATGGGACCTGGTAGTTTGGCAGTTTCCAACTTAGCAGGTGCTTTCAAAAACTCTCTTGGGATCAAATTTGGCCTGAAAGGAAAGGGCTGGAAACAAACCAAAGGATTCCTGGAAAAGGAGAAATGCTGGAGCAGAGGCTGGAGCAGAGGCAGGAGCAGAGGTTGCTCCAGGGGTTCAGCTCAGGAGAGATCCAGCTCACATCAGCCTCCACAGCCCCAGATGGGAGCTGGACCCCCGGAGGGTGCTGCTTGTACCCTTGACCCTCTCCAGAAACTTCTTAAGAAGAGTATGGCCAGTTGGTTAAGGGAGGTTCTCCTGCCCCTCTGCTCTGCCCTGGTGAGGCCACAGCTGGAGAAATGGGTCCAGTTCTGGGCTCTGCAGGTCAGGAAGGACAAGGAGCTACTGGAGAGGGTCCAGGGCAGGGCCGGCAAGTGCTGAGGGGACGGGAGCCCCTGCCTGTGAGGAAAGGCTGGGAGAGCTGGGGCTGTTCAGCTGGAGAGGAGGAGACTGAGGGGGGATCTCATCAACCCTCCTCAATATCTCCAGGGGTGTCAGCAGGATGGGGCCAGACTCTTCCCAGCAGTGCCCAGTGACAGCACCAGGGGCACTGGGCATAAACTGGAGCGCAGGAGGTTCCAGCTGAACATGAGGAGGAACTTGTTGACTGTGAGGGTGACAGAGCCCTGGGACAGGCTGCCCAGGGAGGTGCTGGAGTCTCCTTCTCTGGAGACATCCCAGCCCCTCTGGATGTGTTCCTGTGGGATCTGCTCTAGGGGATCCTGCCCTACAGGGGGGTTGGAGTGGATGATCTCCAGAGGTCCCTTCCAACCCCACCACTCTGCCCCTCCCAGACACTCCCTGTCCCTGCTTCCAGGGGGGCTGTGGTGACTGCTCAGGTGCAGAGGTAGGAGGGGAGGGACAGGAGGTGGATCTGGGGCCTGACTGTGAGTCTGTCATTGCCCCCTGGCTCTGCAGGTTGGATTATTCAGGAATTGCACTGCTGATCATGGGGAGCTTTGTCCCGTGGCTCTACTACTCCTTCTACTGCTCCCCTCAGCCAAGACTCATCTACCTCTCCATTGTGTGTGTCCTGGGCATCTCGGCCATCATCGTGGCCCAGTGGGACCGGTTTGCCACCCCCAAGCACAGGCAGACCAGAGCAGGTAGGAGCTTCTCCTTCCTCATCCCCAGACCCCAGCCCTGGGAGGAACTCTGGAAAGATCCCCTTGTTGGGATGATGGTTTTCAGCTGGAAGAGGGAGGTTGAGGTTGGAGATGAGGAGGGAATTCTTTGGTGTGAGGGTGGTGAGAGCCTGGCCCAGGTTGCCCAGGGAAGCTGTGGCTGCCCCATCCCTGGCAGTGTTGAAGGGCAGGTTGGATGGGGCTTGGAGCAGCCTGGGCTGGTGGCAGGTGTCCCTGCCCATGCAGGGGGATTGGATCTAGATGATCTTGAAGGTCCCTTCAACCCAAACCAGTCTGGGATTTTATTACCCCTTGGTGGGGATCTGGGCAGGACAGATCCCGCAGCAGCAGCTCCTCCTCTGGCCGTGCCGGGATTCAGCGCAGCTTGGGAGCTCGGAAGGGTTTAAAAAATACCCGGGTGGCTGCTGGGGGGAGTGGGGGGTGGAGCCCGGAGC
>NW_009951911.1:40514-44197 GCF_000747805.2 Chaetura pelagica | reverse complement strand
CCCCTCCCCCCCGGGGGGCTGCAGCAGCAGAACAGCCCTGGCAGCAGCTGCTGCTGGGCTGGGGGTGACCCAGAGACCCCCTTGAGGGGGGCAGGGGCCAGAGGGGCTGGGGTCCCTGCTGGGGTGAAGCCCAGAGCTGTGTCTGAGCCAGATCTTGCTGCCAGGACCCTCAGCCACAGGCTCTGGTCATGGTGCTCCTGGCTCTGCCCAACCCTTGAGTTGCTGGAGCTGCTCATTTCAGCAGCACTAATTGGCACCTGCCCCTTGAGCTCCAAGTAGCTTCACCCAAGGAGTGACTCTGCAGAGCCTCCCTGGCTGGGCTGCCTGGATTCCAGGCTCCAGGATGATCCCAAGGGTTGGCACCTTCCAAAGGGTCATTCCCATGGGCAGGAGCTGCTGTTTGGGAAACACTGGGTGAGCTCTGCCCAGTGAGCACTGGTTTGAACTGGGAAATAAGAGTTAGGGATCCCTCCTTTTGTGAAGGATAAATGTGCTGGGGGGTGGGAAAAGCTGCTGGTGCCTCCGGGAGTTTCTCGCGGCGGGGGATGAAGGTGCTGATCCCTCCTCTTGGCCACCAGGTGTCTTCCTGGGGCTGGGGCTGAGCGGGGTGGTGCCCACCATGCACTTCACCATCGCCGAGGGCTTCGTCAAGGCCACCACGGTGGGGCAGATGGGCTGGTTCTTCCTGATGGCCGTGATGTACATCACGGGGGCGGGGCTCTACGCCGCCCGCATCCCCGAGCGCTTCTTCCCGGGGAAGTTTGACATCTGGGTGAGTGTGGGACACCCTGAGGTGTGTGGGGAGAAGGTGGCTGGGGTGAGGTGGGGGACCTGGTGCAGCACAAGATGTGCTGGAAGGCAGAGCTGGAACGCTCCAGGGTGGAAAACACTGCCTGGGAATAACAAGAAGGGGGGAGAAAGCAGAGCTGGGAGGTGGTGCAGAAGCAGTGAGGAAGAGGAGGAAGGTGTTCCCAGTGCTGCTCTGTCCCTGCTTTCAATATTTTTTCCCCCATTTCCTCCCAGTTTCAGTCCCATCAGATCTTCCACGTGCTGGTGGTGGCTGCTGCCTTTGTCCACTTCTACGGGGTGTCCAACCTGCAGGAATTCCGCTACGGCCTGGAAGGGGGGTGCACAGATGACTCTCTCCTCTGAGGGCACCTGGTTTTAGTACAAGCTTCCTAAGTGCTTTTTTAAACTCTTTTTTGTCTTTGCTACAAAAAAAAAACAAACAAAAAAACCAAACGGAAAAAAAAATCAAACAAACAAAAAAATAATCAAAGACTCAACAAACTGCTGGGGGGGTTGGTGGTTTTGTGGTGGTTTTGAAGAAAAAAATACCCCCAAAAAAACCCCAACAAACCACCCCAGAAAAAATCTTCAGTGAGAGTTGATGACCAAATCCTGACACCCCCCACCCCATGGTGCTGGGGACCCCTGTGCTCTCTTCTCTTCTTCCAGACAGTGTTTTAGCAGCATCAGGGCCCCCCCCATTTCCAACAGCAAAAGGGGTGGGTTCCCTGTTCCCAGCACCCCCTGTTCCCAGCACCCCCTGTTCCCAGCACCCCCTGTTCCCAGCACCCCCTGTTCCCAGCACCCCCTGTTCCCAGCACATGCACTTCCAAGCCCCAGAGAGGAGTGTTTATTTTGCATATCCCTGCAGCCTGGCTTGGGGGGGGACACACACAAACACCCAGAGCCCTTCAGCCCCCTCCCCTGGTGCTGCTGCCCAGGGCACAGATTCATGTAATTTAAATTGTCATTGTCTTTTTATTTGTTTTTGGTTTGTTTTCCTTGACAAAGTAATGTAAACAGAAATGAGAGAATATTTAATATTTAATACTTAAGCTTTAATTAAAGACTTGCTGCCACTGCAGTGTACCCAGACCCCCCTCCCTGTCTGTGGTGGTAGAGGAGGGACAGTGTGTGAGGGGGATGTAGAGCTGCTGTAGCTGATTGAAATAAAATGGTCAATAGTTCAGTGTCCTGCTGGGGTGGCTGTGGCTTTTTATTCTGGGGAGGGGTGGGGTGCAACAAAGAAGCTCCTGGGGGTGTTGGTGGCTTCTGAGGAGGGGTCTTCTTGGAGGGCTGGAGCAGCCTGAGGGGCAGTGAGGGGGTTTGGGGCAGCCCCAAGGGTTGAAATAAACCCCTTGGGGTTGAAATAAACCCCAGGGTTGAGATAAACCCCTTGGGGTGTTGTGGTGAGGGCTGAGACAGAACGTGTGCCCAGCAGGATCTGCTGCCACCCACCCCTGGGGCAGCACGGGGACGTCACAGCCCAGCTGGGATGTGGGGAGAACAGGACACCCTAAAGCAGGAGCTTCACCTCCTGGAGATGTGAGTGACCCTCCAGAGCAGAGGGGTGAGAGGGAAGGGCTGAGCAAAGCCCCCCCTGCCACACTGAGGGTGCCTGGCAGGCCCACCATAGCCCCTCCCTGCTGAGCAGTGTCCCTGGGTGTGTCCCCCCCACCGTGTCCCCACTGCTCCTTTCCAATCATGGAATGGTTTGGGTTGGAAGGGGCCTTCATGATCTCCTAGATCCAACCCCCTGCATGGGCAGGGACACCTCCCACCAGCCCAGGTTGGAGAGGTTGTGTGGCCTTTTTGGGATGTTTGGGCATGGCCAGGCCTTGGGGGTCAGCAGGGCAGGGCAGGCCAGGCTGGACCCCCCCAGGGTGGGGAGCAGGTTCCCCTGGGGTAGCTCCACCTCCAGCAGGTTTTGTGCACCCCTGTGTGTGTCCCCCCCTCCCCAGACCAAGCACACAAGTCATCCAGGTTGCTGCTTAAATGCAGGCCAGGAGCTCCAGGTGTCCTCTCCCCTCCCAGCCAACCCCCCAGGGACAGCTCAGAGCTGGAGAGTGAAACCCTGGAGCTGCACCAAGGTCTGAACAATCACTCTGGGGAGTGACACTTGGGATGCACAGAGAAGGCTCCGTGGGTGTGATTCTCCCTCCAAGATCAGCCTCCCCCACTCTGGGGCTGAGATCTAAACTGGGGAGAGGGGACAGCACTGGCCGAGTGACACAGAGCAAGAAAATGGTCTTAAAAATCCACCAGGCAAGGAGCACAGCAGGAGGAGCCTTCAGAGAGCACCTGGAACAGGAAGGTACCAGGGGCACAAGTCCCAGCCCTCCTGGAGCAGCTCTGGGACAGGCTGGGGGGTGGAAAAGGGGAAATGTCACTTTCACAGGGTGACAGGAAACAGGAGATGGCCCTGTGCACTGCACACGGTTTGTACAGTCCTCACTCACCCGGTTGTGACCCCTGCAGTGTCACTGTCACCCCCTCCTCCTGCTACACGGGTCTGACTCAGTTCCCTGACAGAGCAGAGACCAAGATCCTTGCTGGGCAAAGGAAAAGCCACAGAGCAGCTCAGGTACCATGAGCAAGGCTGGAATACGGATACTCATAGAGTCATAGAATCACGGGATGGTTTGAGTTGGAAGAGACCTTAAAGCTCATCCAGTCCCACCCCCCTGCATGGGCAGGGACACCTCCCACCAGCCCAGGCTGCTCCAAGCCCCATCCTTTTTTTTAGGAGGAGGAAGAGGTTCCCTTGTCCCTGTCCTGCCAGTCCCACCTTGGCTTGTTCATCCCTGCGGCCTCACTGAGCGTGGGGAACCCCCCTGCCCTTCCCCCCCGGGGGCTGCAGCAGCAGAACAGCCCTGGCAGCAGCTGCTGCCGGG
>NW_009951911.1:26607-40433 GCF_000747805.2 Chaetura pelagica | reverse complement strand
AACCCTTGAGTTGCTGGAGCTGCTCATTTCAGCAGCACTAATTGGCACCTGCCCCTTGAGCTCCAAGTAGCTTCACCCAAGGAGTGACTCTGCAGAGCCTCCCTGGCTGGGCTGCCTGGATTCCAGGCTCCAGGATGATCCCAAGGGTTGGCACCTTCCAAAGGGTCATTCCCATGGGCAGGAGCTGCTGTTTGGGAAACACTGGGTGAGCTCTGCCCAGTGAGCACTGGTTTGAACTGGGAAATAAGAGTTAGGGATCCCTCCTTTTGTGAAGGATAAATGTGCTGGGGGGTGGGAAAAGCTGCTGGTGCCTCCGGGAGTTTCTCGCGGCGGGGGATGAAGGTGCTGATCCCTCCTCTTGGCCACCAGGTGTCTTCCTGGGGCTGGGGCTGAGCGGGGTGGTGCCCACCATGCACTTCACCATCGCCGAGGGCTTCGTCAAGGCCACCACGGTGGGGCAGATGGGCTGGTTCTTCCTGATGGCCGTGATGTACATCACGGGGGCGGGGCTCTACGCCGCCCGCATCCCCGAGCGCTTCTTCCCGGGGAAGTTTGACATCTGGGTGAGTGTGGGACACCCTGAGGTGTGTGGGGAGAAGGTGGCTGGGGTGAGGTGGGGGACCTGGTGCAGCACAAGATGTGCTGGAAGGCAGAGCTGGAACGCTCCAGGGTGGAAAACACTGCCTGGGAATAACAAGAAGGGGGGAGAAAGCAGAGCTGGGGCCTCCGGGAGTTTCTCGCGGCGGGGGATGAAGGTGCTGATCCCTCCTCTTGGCCACCAGGTGTCTTCCTGGGGCTGGGGCTGAGCGGGGTGGTGCCCACCATGCACTTCACCATCGCCGAGGGCTTCGTCAAGGCCACCACGGTGGGGCAGATGGGCTGGTTCTTCCTGATGGCCGTGATGTACATCACGGGGGCGGGGCTCTACGCTGCCCGCATCCCCGAGCGCTTCTTCCCGGGGAAGTTTGACATCTGGGTGAGTGTGGGACACCCTGAGGTGTGTGGGGAGAAGGTGGCTGGGGTGAGGTGGGGGACCTGGTGCAGCACAAGATGTGCTGGAAGGCAGAGCTGGAACGCTCCAGGGTGGAAAACACTGCCTGGGAATAACAAGAAGGGGGGAGAAAGCAGAGCTGGGAGGTGGTGCAGAAGCAGTGAGGAAGAGGAGGAAGGTGTTCCCAGTGCTGCTCTGTCCCTGCTTTCAATATTTTTTCCCCCATTTCCTCCCAGTTTCAGTCCCATCAGATCTTCCACGTGCTGGTGGTGGCTGCTGCCTTTGTCCACTTCTACGGGGTGTCCAACCTGCAGGAATTCCGCTACGGCCTGGAAGGGGGGTGCACAGATGACTCTCTCCTCTGAGGGCACCTGGTTTTAGTACAAGCTTCCTAAGTGCTTTTTTAAACTCTTTTTTGTCTTTGCTACAAAAAAAAAACAAACAAAAAAACCAAACGGAAAAAAAAATCAAACAAACAAAAAAATAATCAAAGACTCAACAAACTGCTGGGGGGGTTGGTGGTTTTGTGGTGGTTTTGAAGAAAAAAATACCCCCAAAAAAACCCCAACAAACCACCCCAGAAAAAATCTTCAGTGAGAGTTGATGACCAAATCCTGACACCCCCCACCCCATGGTGCTGGGGACCCCTGTGCTCTCTTCTCTTCTTCCAGACAGTGTTTTAGCAGCATCAGGGCCCCCCCCATTTCCAACAGCAAAAGGGGTGGGTTCCCTGTTCCCAGCACCCCCTGTTCCCAGCACCCCCTGTTCCCAGCACCCCCTGTTCCCAGCACCCCCTGTTCCCAGCACCCCCTGTTCCCAGCACATGCACTTCCAAGCCCCAGAGAGGAGTGTTTATTTTGCATATCCCTGCAGCCTGGCTTGGGGGGGGACACACACAAACACCCAGAGCCCTTCAGCCCCCTCCCCTGGTGCTGCTGCCCAGGGCACAGATTCATGTAATTTAAATTGTCATTGTCTTTTTATTTGTTTTTGGTTTGTTTTCCTTGACAAAGTAATGTAAACAGAAATGAGAGAATATTTAATATTTAATACTTAAGCTTTAATTAAAGACTTGCTGCCACTGCAGTGTACCCAGACCCCCCTCCCTGTCTGTGGTGGTAGAGGAGGGACAGTGTGTGAGGGGGATGTAGAGCTGCTGTAGCTGATTGAAATAAAATGGTCAATAGTTCAGTGTCCTGCTGGGGTGGCTGTGGCTTTTTATTCTGGGGAGGGGTGGGGTGCAACAAAGAAGCTCCTGGGGGTGTTGGTGGCTTCTGAGGAGGGGTCTTCTTGGAGGGCTGGAGCAGCCCAAACAAAAAAACCAAACGGAAAAAAAAATCAAACAAACAAAAAAATAATCAAAGACTCAACAAACTGCTGGGGGGGTTGGTGGTTTTGTGGTGGTTTTGAAGAAAAAAATACCCCCAAAAAAACCCCAACAAACCACCCCAGAAAAAATCTTCAGTGAGAGTTGATGACCAAATCCTGACACCCCCCACCCCATGGTGCTGGGGACCCCTGTGCTCTCTTCTCTTCTTCCAGACAGTGTTTTAGCAGCATCAGGGCCCCCCCCATTTCCAACAGCAAAAGGGGTGGGTTCCCTGTTCCCAGCACCCCCTGTTCCCAGCACCCCCTGTTCCCAGCACCCCCTGTTCCCAGCACCCCCTGTTCCCAGCACCCCCTGTTCCCAGCACCCCCTGTTCCCAGCACCCCCTGTTCCCAGCACCCCCTGTTCCCAGCACCCCCTGTTCCCAGCACATGCACTTCCAAGCCCCAGAGAGGAGTGTTTATTTTGCATATCCCTGCAGCCTGGCTTGGGGGGGGACACACACAAACACCCAGAGCCCTTCAGCCCCCTCCCCTGGTGCTGCTGCCCAGGGCACAGATTCATGTAATTTAAATTGTCATTGTCTTTTTATTTGTTTTTGGTTTGTTTTCCTTGACAAAGTAATGTAAACAGAAATGAGAGAATATTTAATATTTAATACTTAAGCTTTAATTAAAGACTTGCTGCCACTGCAGTGTACCCAGACCCCCCTCCCTGTCTGTGGTGGTAGAGGAGGGACAGTGTGTGAGGGGGATGTAGAGCTGCTGTAGCTGATTGAAATAAAATGGTCAATAGTTCAGTGTCCTGCTGGGGTGGCTGTGGCTTTTTATTCTGGGGAGGGGTGGGGTGCAACAAAGAAGCTCCTGGGGGTGTTGGTGGCTTCTGAGGAGGGGTCTTCTTGGAGGGCTGGAGCAGCCTGAGGGGCAGTGAGGGGGTTTGGGGCAGCCCCAAGGGTTGAAATAAACCCCTTGGGGTTGAAATAAACCCCAGGGTTGAGATAAACCCCTTGGGGTGTTGTGGTGAGGGCTGAGACAGAACGTGTGCCCAGCAGGATCTGCTGCCACCCACCCCTGGGGCAGCACGGGGACGTCACAGCCCAGCTGGGATGTGGGGAGAACAGGACACCCTAAAGCAGGAGCTTCACCTCCTGGAGATGTGAGTGACCCTCCAGAGCAGAGGGGTGAGAGGGAAGGGCTGAGCAAAGCCCCCCCTGCCACACTGAGGGTGCCTGGCAGGGCCACCATAGCCCCTCCCTGCTGAGCAGTGTCCCTGGGTGTGTCCCCCCCACCGTGTCCCCACTGCTCCTTTCCAATCATGGAATGGTTTGGGTTGGAAGGGGCCTTCATGATCTCCTAGATCCAACCCCCTGCATGGGCAGGGACACCTCCCACCAGCCCAGGTTGGAGAGGTTGTGTGGCCTTTTTGGGATGTTTGGGCATGGCCAGGCCTTGGGGATCAGCAGGGCAGGGCAGGCCAGGCTGGACCCCCCCAGGGTGGGGAGCAGGTTCCCCTGGGGTAGCTCCACCTCCAGCAGGTTTTGTGCACCCCTGTGTGTGTCCCCCCCTCCCCAGACCAAGCACACAAGTCATCCAGGTTGCTGCTTAAATGCAGGCCAGGAGCTCCAGGTGTCCTCTCCCCTCCCAGCCAACCCCCCAGGGACAGCTCAGAGCTGGAGAGTGAAACCCTGGAGCTGCACCAAGGTCTGAACAATCACTCTGGGGAGTGACACTTGGGATGCACAGAGAAGGCTCCGTGGGTGTGATTCTACCTCCAAGATCAGCCTCCCCCACTCTGGGGCTGAGATCTAAACTGGGGAGAGGGGACAGCACTGGCCGAGTGACACAGAGCAAGAAAATGGTCTTAAAAATCCACCAGGCAAGGAGCACAGCAGGAGGAGCCTTCAGAGAGCACCTGGAACAGGAAGGTACCAGGGGCACAAGTCCCAGCCCTCCTGGAGCAGCTCTGGGACAGGCTGGGGGGTGGAAAAGGGGAAATGTCACTTTCACAGGGTGACAGGAAACAGGAGATGGCCCTGTGCACTGCACACGGTTTGTACAGTCCTCACTCACCCGGTTGTGACCCCTGCAGTGTCACTGTCACCCCCTCCTCCTGCTACACGGGTCTGACTCAGTTCCCTGACAGAGCAGAGACCAAGATCCTTGCTGGGCAAAGGAAAAGCCACAGAGCAGCTCAGGTACCATGAGCAAGGCTGGAATACGGATACTCATAGAGTCATAGAATCACGGGATGGTTTGAGTTGGAAGAGACCTTAAAGCTCATCCAGTCCCACCCCCCTGCATGGGCAGGGACACCTCCCACCAGCCCAGGCTGCTCCAAGCCCCATCCAACCTGCCCTTCAACACTGCCAGGGATGGGGCAGCCACAGCTTCCCTGGGCAACCTGGGCCAGGCTCTCACCACCCTCCAAAAAAAGAATTCCCTCCTCATCTCCAACCTCCATCTCCCTCTCCCACTTTTCATCCATCCCCCTCATCCCATCCCTCCCTGCCCTTGTCCCAAGTCCCTCCCCAGCTTTCCTGGAGCCCCTCCCTGCCAACAGGCCACACTGTCAACTGATACTGACAGAAAACCCCACTGGGCTTTTTTAACTGCTGCCAAGATGGAAGGTGCCCCCTCCAGCCTGAGGAGGGGCAGTTGGCTGTGCCATTCCCCTGGGAGCCTCCTGCAAAAGCCACAGGCAGCAGGAGCAGGGGTGGACTTCAGTTGGCTGCTGACCCCTTGCTAAGGGGGCTGGAGCCTCTGGGGGGGGAAGGCAGGGGGGCTGGGGCCTCAAGGGGAGACAGGGGGGCTGCAGCCTGTGGGTCCACCTGAGGCAGGTTCTGCCCTAACCCAAGGACTCCAGCTGCGTGGTGGGGGTGTTGAAAACAAACCCAGCAATGAAATACATATTGCTGGAGGCAGTTTTCAGTGGTCTGCATGTTCTCCTGAGAATATTCCCTTTCGGAATGTAAAACTGTCTGTAGATGAAATTCTTTTCCTGGATCTGAAATGTAGGTAGGGACCTAAATCCCATGGGGAAGAGGCTAAATCCCAACTGTGTGCACTGTTGGTGGCCAAGGCCACATCCCAAGGAGACTCCAAAGACTTTCACTTCAGTCCACGTCCAAAGGATGACAACATTCCATTTGGTCCTGGTCTTAAACCTCCATGTATTCTATCAGACAGGTATCAACATTACAGCCATGGATTCTGATCATGAATAAATAGATTTATCATCTTCTAAAAGTTCTTCTGTTTCCCACTGAGAAGTGCTGCAGGTTCCAGGTGGTGTGGCTGCAGTCAGAGGCTACCCCTGGTGGAGACATACCATGACTTGGTCCTCCAGCCTTTGAAGTGACAGCTTGGGTATGAGGAGGAGGAGGAGGATGGTCACTGGTATTGTCTGTAGTCACCGAACGGCGCCGGCTGCAGCTGGGAGGGGTCATCTGAAAACTGAGGGCCTGTAGGAACAGGGGAAAAAGGAAAATAATCATAGGATCAGATCATGGGATGGTTTGGGTTGGAAGGAACCTTCAAGATCATCTAGATCCAACTGCCACGAGCAGGGACACCTCCCAGCAGCCCAGGTTGCTCCAAGCCCCATCCAACCTGCCCTTCAGCACTGCCAGGGATGGGGCAGCCACAGCTTCCCTGGGCAACCTGGGCACAGAAAGACAAAGAGATTCTTCCTTCTGACAGCATGAAAGAGTCTGGGGCCAGACTCTCCTCAGTGATGCCCAGTGACAGGACAAGGGGCACTGGGCACAAACTGGAGCACAGGAGGTTCCAGCTGAACATGAGGAGGAACTTGTTGACTGTGAGGGTGGCAGAGCCCTGGGACAGGCTGCCCAGGGAGGTGCTGGAGTCTCCTTCTCTGGAGACATCCCAACCCCTCTGGATGTGTTCCTGTGGGATCTGCTCTAGGGGATCCTGCTCTACAGGGGACTGGACTAAGATGATCTTAAGAGGTCACTTCCAACCCCACCACTCTATGACTCTGAAACAGTCACAGCAGATTTAGTATCAATCCCCTCTGAAGGTACTGAAGCCAGAACCAGACTCCACAGTGGACATTTCTGTCATTCAAAGGAGTTCAAGAGCTTTACACACTTACAAGAGCCTCACCCTGACAAAGACTGCTTTTGTCTCTTTTATTAATGAGGAAATGAATCAGAGCAGCAAGAGGGAAACATTTTCAGCCCCCTAGAGGAGCTGGCAGCCTGTGCCTTCCTGCCCTTCAGCTGACCTGAGCCACTGTGAAGGTTGTCCCAGGGAAACTTGCCTGGCAGGACAGCAGTGACACGGGACAGGGCACTGCGGAGTCAGCTCCCCGACTGCTCTGAGTGAGGCTGTGCTGGAGGGAAGAGACAGAACCAGATCATGGGATGGTTTGGATTGGAAGGGACCTTCAAGATCATCTAGATCCAACCACCTGCATGGGCAGGGACACCTCCCACCAGCCCAGGCTGCTCCAAGCCACATCCAACCTGCCCTTCAACACTGCCAGGGATGGGGCAGTCACAGCTTCCCTGGGCAACCTGGGCCAGGCTCTCACCACCCTCACACCAAAGAATTCCCTCCTCATCTCCAACCTCAATCTCCCTCTCCCACTTTTCATCCATCCCCCTCATCCCATCACTCCCTGCCCTTGTCCCAAGCCCCTCTCCAGCTTTCCTGGAGCCCCTTCAGGCACTGGAAGGTGCTCTAAGGTCTCCCTGGTCCCTCCCCAGCTGTCTTGTACCTTCACTGAACACTGACTGGGAGAGAATAAACTGTCCCAGGCAAATATCAGCCTTCCTCTAAAGCAGGAAGATTAATTTTCACATTTCTTGGTATTAAAACCATAAACTGCTATAATTTAGATCAAAGAAGCAGCAGTGAACAAATCTGAGAAAGTAAACTTCTCAGGAATTAGGGGTTTGCTACTAACCCCTCCAACACTGAGAATCCTATCATAGAGTCACAGACTGGTTTGGGTTGTAAGGGACCTTAAAGATCATCTAGACCCAACATCCCTCCACAGCCAGGGACACTGGTTTTGTCTGTTTTCCTCCCAAAACACAGTGGGGAAGTAAAGATACTAAGTATTTTTCACAGGCAGGTTCTGACACAAATGGCTGTTGACACCTCAGCTTGTGTTTCACTTAGAGAAAATAATAAGGACTTGAGTTTTTGAAGCAGTTGAGGAAAAAAACCATCCCTCTTGCCCACAACTTTGTTCCCTTGACCTCTTGTATCACCCAGTGATGACTAAACCACTGCTGCCACCATCAGAGGCAGAAGATGGGGACATCTCTCCTTCCAGCCATGTCTAGTGGGAAGGAGCTGGTGCTATTCATCTCAGCAGCAACGTGTGGCTGCAGAAAGTCAAGGAGGAGACACGTTGGTTGCAACTGGCAGAGGAGACTGACTCTGTGACAAGAGGTGACTGGAAGAGGGACATCACTAAAGACCTCATGGTCTGGTGGCTCCTCACCATTTGTGAACTGTGTGGAGGCAAATCTTGTCAACAGGATTCCAGCTCCTTCGATTAAAGCCAGCAGAATCCCCCCCATGGCAGCAGATCCAACCATGGCCACGGGGCCATCTGAAAAGGAAAAGCCCAAGATGAGACTTTTTTGCTCTCTCTCCCACCCTCCAGGCTCAGCAGCAGTAATTTGGCAGCCATGAAGCTTCATTAATGTCACCAAATGAAAGGATAATTACTGGGTAACTACCCCCCCACACACCTAATTAAGGAAACAAAGGAACACTGGTGATGCCTCAGAACATCTTTACTTTCATAAGCTCAGGACAGAAGTTTCCAGCTTCTCTTTCCATTTCTCTGAGAAATTAAATCCCAAGGTGCCACAAATTTTTGCTCCACTGTAACCATGACAACTGTACAAGGAGAATTCCAAGTTTTTCAATTCCTACCCTCCCCAGTGCTCAGTTTCTTACTTCTGGCAGCTAAGATGGCTCCAGTCAGGGCTCCACTTGTGATTGAATTCCATGGATCTTCTTTCCCTCTCATTCGGACCATGCTGCAGTCAATCATGGAGAAGAGGCCTCCCCAGACAGCAAAGCTCCCTGCTCAGGAGAGAAACCAGTTTGGGGAAGGCAGAGGAACCAGTTGTGCTGCAGCCCTGTGAGCAAGGAATGGGGCAGAGGGGTGTGCTCTGCTGGCAGACACAGAAGAACATGCAAAACCAAACCAGAACCACATGTTCTGGTTAAAATCAACAGTGAGAAGAACCCTCAGCTTGCCAAGGGACACACAGGTTGGACACTGACACAGTTAGAGCACAACCTCTTAGATAGAGCCAGTTATGTGAGAGGACAAGGGGTGATGGATGAAAAGTGGAAGAGGGAGATTGAGGTTGGAGATGAGGAGGGAATTCTTTGGTGTGAGGGTGGTGAGAGCCTGGCCCAGGTTGCCCAGGGAAGCTGTGGCTGCCCCATCCCTGGCAGTGTTGAAGGGCAGGTTGGATGGGGCTTGGAGCAGCCTGGGCTGGTGGGAGGTGTCCCTGCCCATGCAGGGGGTTGGATCTAGATCATCTTGAAGGTCCCTTCCAACCCAAACCATTCCAAGCCATATGGCAGTTCCCAGGATGCAAATTCAAAAGACTTTTATTGATAATGTGTGTTATAAATGAGAATATTGATCTCCAAGCACATTGTGGGAAAACTATTTAGAACAAGTTCAGGCCTTCTTCACTTGAGATTTCTTAATGCTTTATACAGCTTAACAGCAGCTACAGAGCAGGAGGAGCCTCTCTCTGGGCACCTTCTTTTGACTCCAGCTGCAGTGCTGTGATTTTTTAGGCTTTTTAGACTCAAAATTCCCTCCACAAAATCAGTAGACACTTCCCTGGCTGAGCCCAGGGGAATAGCCTGAACTCCTCCCCAGTCCCACCATCTACTTCATGGTTTCCTTGAGTTGGATCATTTTAAGGAATCAATGCTGTTTCTTTTTTAAAACCCTGTACAGGATGCACAGCCCCCTGGGGAGGTTAAAATATGACAATTTTTAAAGCCATCAATAATAAAGGCTTGAACACACCATGAACATAAACATGTTTCCTCCACATCTAACCTGATTCTGGATGCACCAGATCTGTATTGACTCATTGCCTGGATTAACAGACCCATGAAACCCAGCTCAGGTGTCACTCCACTTGTCCCATGTGATGTTCCCAAACTGGGGTTATTTACCAACTGGTTTTAACAGGAATTCATTCATTACCTCCCAGCTGGGGAGCTCTTGTTTTAATGGCTGTCAAACTGCCCCGCAGCCGGTGGTTCACACCCTGCAAAGAAAGAGAAATGACAAGTAAAATCAAGTGTCACAGCTAGACTGGCTGCACATAAACTCCCCCCAGGCCAAACACCCTTCTGAGCACCCCCAAGAGGTGACAGATAAAATGCATTTTACAGGTGCTTTGATATTTATGACTGCTTTAGATCTAAAGAAATGAAGCACAGCCCCAAAGCACCGAACCATTTGAGCTTCCAGCCTGTGTCAGTGGCCTGAAGGAGACACCAAAGTGACACATTTTGCAAGATAAGCTTAGAATCATGATGGGTTTGGTTTGGAAGGGACCCTAAAGATCCCCTGCATGGGCAGGGACACCTCCCACCAGCCCAGGCTGCTCCAAGCCCCATCCAACCTGCCCTTCAACACTGCCAGGGATGGGGCAGCCACAGCTTCCCTGGGCAACCTGGGCCAGGCTCTCACCACCCTCACACCAAAGAATTCCCTCCTCTACATGCAGCCAGCCCAAATGGCCACATTGTGCTGAGCCCTCCAGCTCCCCACCCCCAGGGAGATGTCCCTCAGTGGGGGCTTGTCCCACCCCTGCCTTCAGATCTATCAGGGAAAACTGCACTTTTAACCCAGGACAATGAAGGTCCCACCTGGCTCTTGAGCTGCTCAACAGATCCACCCTTCTGGGTGGGATTAATGACATGCAGCAATGATCAGCCCCAGTGGCTGCAGGGGGATTTCTTGTCCCTCCCCTTGGGTGATGGAGATGGGCAGAGGGGGCAGGACTGTCCCCTGAGTGCACAATCCCATGTTTTTACTTACCACTGGAGAATTCCTGAAGCCCTTGATAGCCTGGAAAATGCCACCGCCGATGGCTCCCATGGTGAAAGCACCTCCACAGTCATCTACTATCCTCCAGGGACTGGCCAGAAGAATGAAGATGAGAAGATTCAAATCCATCATGTTAAAACTGTTCAAGGAGCTTCCCAGGCTCCACCATTTGTGCACCAAGTCCAGCTGGAGGGATAATCCAGCTGCACTGCCCCACCTCCAGCAGCAGCCAAGCAAGTAAAACAAACCCCAAGTGCCCCAACTTCACCAACCCTGAAGTGGTGGTGATGAACATAATTCCCTGAACTCCTCCCACAAGGCAGGAAGATGTATGTTCATCCTGGAAAACTGCACAATTCCTTCCCTACCCTGCTTAGGGAGTGCAAATAGCTTCACATTTATTTGCGTCTTTTTGCCTTAATCTAAAGGAAACTAAGGTGGCAGATCCAGTGAGACTCAGTTCCCAGCTGGAACAACCCAGCTCTTCCCTGAATCCCTCCTGCTGGAATTAGTGCTGCTTATTTAAAAGAGAGACTTCAAATCATCTTTGGATCAACTGAAAAGCTTTTTCCTGAAGCATCCTGGATCTTGGAAGTTCTCTCAATCAAAAGACAAGGCCACAATTGCTGCCTCCAACCACATTCCTGCCTCCAACCACACAGGATCCCAGTTCTGTCACAGGGGGACACACAGTGTCCCGTGTTTCCAACCAGGAGCAAAAGCTTTGCCAGAGGAAAAGCACCTTCCTCCAGCAAACACCTCCAACACCAGGGACAGGAGCTTTAACCTGGGCTTCAAAACTGCTGCCAAGCCCTGGAGACTTGGAACTCCTCCCCACTGACCTGACCTCCTGCACGAGGTGAGCAGTGACCTTCAACCACCACAGGCACTGCTGGGGATTGGGAAGCAAAAAATACCCAAGGTTTTGTTTCTTTCATCTTCTGTGAAAATCTTCACAGAATCATGGGATGGTTTGGGTTGGAAGGGACCTTCAAGATCATCTAGATCCAAGTTTTGCCACGGGCAGGGACACCTCCCAGCAGCCCAGGCTGCTCCAAGCCCCATCCAACCTGCCCTTCAACACTGCCAGGGATGGGGCAGCCACAGCTTCCCTGGGCAACCTGGGCCAGGCTCTCACCACCCTCACAACAAAGAATTTCTTCCTAAAATCTCATCTAAATCTCAGCATTCCCGTTGGGAAATCACTGATGTGAATCTTCCAACTGGATTCCAAGTTTCATGATTCAATTCTTGCAGAATCCAGCTCCTGTATGTGGGAGCAACATAAGAAGGACATGGAGCTGTCGGAGAGACTCCAGAGGAGCCACAGAGATGATCCCAGGGCTGGAGCAGCTCTGCTCTGGAGCCAGGCTGGGAGAGTTGGGGTGTTCAGCCTGGAGAAGAGAAGGCTCCAGGGAGACCTTAGAGCAGCTTCCAGTGCCTGAAGGGGCTCCAGGAAAGCTGGGGAGGGGCTTGGGACAAGGGCAGGGAGGGATGGGATGAGGAGGATGGATGAAAAGTGGGAGAGGGAGATTGAGGTTGGAGATGAGGAGGGAATTGTTTGGTGTGAGGGTGGTGAGAGCCTGGCCCAGGTTGCCCAGGGAAGCTGTGGCTGCCCCATCCCTGGCAGTGTTGAAGGGCAGGTTGGATGGGGCTTGGAGCAACCTGGGCTGGTGGGAGGTGTCCCTGCCCATGCAGGGGGTTGGGACTGGTAGTTTGTTAAAGTCCCTTCCAGCCCAAACCATCCCATGATTCCATAGTTATCCCACCACTCCCCTCCCTTGTCTTCACTGCCCTGCCTGTGACACGCGTTGATCTCCCTCTTCCCTCACGTCCCCTCCAGCTTTGACTCCATTAAACAACCCAGCCCTGCTTCACATTTTCTTTTCCTTCCTCTATTTCCTGCATTTGATGCTCAGGAAGAGGTTCCAGGCACATTGTTGTTAGAACTGCCAAGATGAAAAACCACTCAGCCTTTCTTCTCAGAGCTTTTTTGTTGCTGTTTTGTTCTCCTGCCCAGCTTTTGATCTGCTGTCTTATGAATAAAACATCTCATCACAGCTCTCCTCCTTCAACCTTCCCAACACTGATTCTGCTAAAAGGCTTTCTGGAAATCTAAGTAGATTATGTCAAGTGCTCTTCCTTTACCCACAAGGTCAAACAATTCCAATTTAGCAAACCATGACTGTTCTTTACAGAAGCTTCATTAATTAGATCCCAATCAGGGCCTGCTTGCCTAGATTTTATCCATCTTTAACCCTCCTTCAGGTGTCAAGCTCATTACCTGTTACCCTTGGGGTTCTTAATTCCCCTTTTTCAACCACCCCCCCCAACCCTCAGCAGGAGCAGCTTTGAAATGAGAACCCCCCTTTGATACCAGCAGAGCCATTTCATATCTCAGCTCCACATGCACCTGAGAGCTGGCAGAAGACACCCCCAGTCCCTGCCCTCAGCAGAGGGAAGGAAGAGAACAGAGATTATTCTGTTATTAATCTGGCACTTATCTGTGAGCTTAATGCCATGGTTGGTTGTTTCCTGACCTGAATGGGACACCTCCCAGCAGGAACCTGACATCCTAACACATGAGATAAGGTTGGATTCCTGCTCCAGATGGCAACCAAGATTGATTAGAGGTGAGGAGAGCAAAGGCCTCCAGGGCAGGCACACACCAGAGGCTGAGGACAACCCCACACCTCAGACACAGAGGGAGCTGTGGTGGCTCACAGCTCAAAAAGAGAGTAGAGGGTGTCAGGGCCAGAACATTGAGGACAGCTGTGACTTCCCAGAGCAGGGAATTGTCCCTCCCAACTCCACGACTGCCTGCAGCTCTCCTAAGGGCTGATGAACCACTGGAGTCAGGCTGAGGCTACACAACAGCCCTTGCTTCTAAAATGACAGTCAGGTCCTACAGTGTCCCCTTCCAGGGCAGTCACAGTGTTCCCATGGGACTGACACCCCCCACTGTGCTGTGAGGGGGAGAGGTGAGGGGATGACCAGCAGCAAATGGGACAAAACAGTGTGGAGTGCCCAAGAGTTTAGCAGCAAAATCTTCTCAAGGGAGAATGAGCCCACAGCAACCAATCAATCAATAACACTTGCTTTGCTGAGACCCCAAACATTTTGCTAAGCTGGAGTTGACATTTATGGAAAAACTTAAAATGGCAAAGCTTTGGGGAAAGCCTGGCAAGGAGTCCCAGGCTGCATGTTTAAACCTGAGCCCAGACTCTCCTTTCAATGCTTTATTACTACAAACCAAACCTTTTAAGTTATCGATCAACAAGGCTGTGAATGTTTTGAAAGACACTGCAGAAAGGTGGTGGGTGTCACAGATGGTGCCAGAGATGAGGCTGGACAGGACCTCCTGCCGGCAGGAAGGGCAGAGCCAGCGGGGAGGAGGGGGAACTGAGGGGGGAGATGGGGGAAGAGTCGAGG
>NW_009951911.1:23204-26054 GCF_000747805.2 Chaetura pelagica | reverse complement strand
CCCCTTCCGCGCTCTCCCATTGGTTGAAGGCCTCCCGCGCCGACCAATGGGAGCGGAGGGCGGGAGGAGGAGGGAGGGCGGGAAGGAAGGCGAGCGCAGCCGGGTCTGCGCATGCGCGTCGCGCCCATTTTCCCTCCCCGGGCTGAGGGGTCTGCGGGGATGGGGGGTTTTGGGGTCTCAGTGTGACCCGGGTCGGGCTGGAAGAGACCCCTGGAGAGCATCTAGCCCAACCCCCTGCTAGAGCAGGGTCACCCACAGCAGATCCCACAGGAACACACCCAGAGGGGTTGGGATGTCTCCAGAGAAGGAGACTCCAGCACCTCCCTGGGCAGCCTGTCCCAGGGCTCTGTCACCCTCACAGTCAACAAGTTCCTCCTTATGTTCAGCTGGAACCTCCTGCGCTCCAGTTTGTGCCCAGTGCCCCTTGTCCTGTCACTGGGCACTGCTGGGAAGAGTCTGGCCCCATCCTGCTGACACCCCTGGAGATATTGAGGAGGGTTGATGAGATCCCCCCTCAGGCTCCTCCAGAGCAAACAGACCCGAGTGGGGCTGATTTGGGTAGTGGATAATCCAGGTAAAAAGCTTAACGTCAAACAGTGAAGTCAAGAGGTAGAGAAGTGGAAAAGGAAAGGGTAGATTTAGGTGAGGCATGAGGAGGGAATTCTTTGGTGTGAGGGTGGTGAGAGCCTGGCCCAGGTTGCCCAGGGAAGCTGTGGCTGCCCCATCCCTGGCAGTGTTGAAGGGCAGGTTGGATGGGGCTTGGAGCAGCCTGGGCTGGTGGGAGGTGTCCCTGCCCATGCAGGGGGTGGGACTGGATGATCTTGAAGGTCCCTTCCAACCCAAACCATCCCATGATGATTCTGTGAACAGGCAATGTGGATCGTCTACCAAGGAACTTAATTGCTCCATGAAATCAAGGGCTGAAGCAAAGAGGAGGAGCTGAAATGCTCCCTCTGCTTTAATTTGCCTTTTTTTTTTTTTTGAAGGCTTTAAATGTGAGTGAACCTCCATGGCCTGGGCAGTGGGGTGGGTGTTTGTCCCTGGTTCTGGCAGGGTGGGAGCAGAGGGTGATGCAGTCATGGGGATTACCAGAAGGTGGAATTGTGGCTTCTGCTTTGGCCAAGGGGTGATGGTGGGAAGGGTGGAAAATCTCAGCTTTCCACCCTGGGAGCAGACCTCTCATGTCCTCTGTGGCTGCTTAGACCCTTCTTAGGGTCTTAGTTTCTTGCAGTAGCCCTTGTCCTGTCCCCTGATTGCAGAATCATAGAATCATGGGATGGTGAAGGTTGGAAGGGACCTTAAAGATCATCCAGTCCCACCCCTGCATGGGCAGGGACACCTCCCAGCAGCCCAGGCTGCTCCAAGCCCCATCCAACCTGCCCTTCAACACTTCCAGGGATGGGACAGCCACAGCTTCCCTGGGCAACCTGGGCCAGGCTCTCACCACCCTCACAGTGGTAACAGAAGATAAAGAAAGATGGACAGTTCCAGGTTGGGGCATGGAAAGCTTTCCCAGGTCTGCCAGAGCCCCTGCCCATGTGCCTGGGAAAGGTGCTTAATGTGACTGTTTCTGTCTTTCCTCCCCAGGACGTGGCTGCTCATGTTGTGTTTCACAGGAGTGTTGTGCAGAAATAGCCACGAATACCTCCCAGGTGCTCAGTTGCTATGGAGATGGAGATCCTGATAAACACAGAGCCTGATGGAGCCTCTGTGGATATTGGAGCTGCTGGGAACTCCTCTGTGCCAAACCCACCACACTGTCCAGGCTGGCACAGCATCGAGCTGCAGAGCAAGGCCCACGGGTCCCCACACGTGGCTCCAGTCCCTGTTGCTGGTGGCCCCTGGAGGAGCAGCCAGTACAGACACAATCAAGAGCTGCTCTTATTCTGGGGTGAAAACACTGGATTTTCTTGCTGCTGTTTGCTCGCTCACATCACTGAGAACTCTGGAATCTGGTGTAGTCAGAGCTCTGCTAGTCATGGAACCACAGAATCACTGAATGGGTTGGAATGGACCTCAAAGATGATCTAGACCCACCCCTGCATGGGCAGAGACACCTCCCACTATTCCAGATGAAAAGCTTAACATCTAACAATAAAGAGAGGGGAAGAGAAGTGGGAAAGAAAAGGGAGATTGAGGTTGGAGATGAGGAGGGAATTCTTTGGTGTGAGGGTGGTGAGAGCCTGGCCCAGGTTGCCCAGGGAAGCTGTGGCTGCCCCATCCCTGGGGGTGTTGAAGGGCAGGTTGGATGGGGCTTGGAGCAGCCTGGGCTGGTGGGAGGTGTCCCTGCCCGTGGCAAAACTTGGATCTAGATGATCTTGAAGGTCCCTTCCAACCCAAACCATCCCATGATTCTGTGAAGATTTTCACAGAAGATGAAAGAAACAAAACCTTGGGTATTTTTTGCTTCCCAATCCCCAGCAGTGCCTGTGGTGGTTGAAGGTCACTGCTCACCTCGTGCAGGAGGTCAGGTCAGTGGGGAGGAGTTCCAAGTCTCCAGGGCTTGGCAGCAGTTTTGAAGCCCAGGTTAAAGCTCCTGTCCCTGGTGTTGGAGGTGTTTGCTGGAGGAAGGTGCTTTTCCTCTGGCAAAGCTTTTGCTCCTGGTTGGAAACACGGGACACTGTGTGTCCCCCTGTGACAGAACTGGGATCCTGTGTGGTTGGAGGCAGGAATGTGGTTGGAGGCAGCAATTGTGGCCTTGTCTTTTGATTGAGAGAACTTCCAAGATCCAGGATACTTCAGGAAAAAGCTTTTCAGTTGAACCAATGATGATCTTTAAGGTCCTTTCCAACCCATCCCATGACTCTTGATACCAAATGGGTACAAAGTGCTGTGCACAGGGTAACACTG
>NW_009951911.1:0-23154 GCF_000747805.2 Chaetura pelagica | reverse complement strand
ACACCAGGAAGCTTCTTCAGGGATTATTAGGTTGATGGAAAGTTGGTGCCTTCAACCAAAGCGCAGGCTTAGGGAACGGTCTGAGCCAGAAGCAGGAGAGACTCAGGAATTTAATCTGTGCAGAAGGAGAAATGTCTGTGGGGCTTGTGAGGGGAAATGGGAGCCTTGTGGTGAAGAAGCCCCTCTGGGGAGGACAGGGAAGCAGGAGAAGCTTTGATGCAGTGACCAAGGATGGTGCTGGAGTCGGGTTTGGCAGAACCAGGTGCAGGCACCAGGCTGGCACTCCCTGCCCAGTTCCTTCTGGCTCCAAAGGCTCTGCACATCCTTCCTAAAGAAACCAGCCTACACCAGCAGCACAGCCTCCCACCCCCTCCTTCCCACAGGACTGTGCTCTTTTGGATCCTGGAGAGCAGCAGGAGAAAGATGAAAAAAACACCTTCTCCAGGGAGGGCACTTCATTCAATCCAGAACAGTCACGGCAGGAACTCCATCACCCTCCTGAAACAGAGGAGACATCTCTTATCTTTTGGAGCCAGGAGGAGACACCCCATATCTTCAGAGCCAGGAGGGGACACCCAGTATCTTCAGAGCCAGGAGGGGACACCCAGTATCTTCAGAGCCACAGTGGCCTCCTTGTAGCCCTCCAGCCCCAGGGTAAACCCCCCCCCCTAAACCCCAGCAGCTTGTGCATTTTTATTTTTTTTTTGCCTGTTTTCTTACTAGGTTGGCCCATTGCCTTTAAAAGGCTAAATGCTCCGGACTAAATTTGGTCATGCAGCTTTGCTTGGTTCCCTGGAATGTCCTCGGGTTTCAGGCTCCTCTGACAGCACCATTCCCCGCCTCCCGCTGGGCTCCATTGGCTTCCCAGCTCCCCCATCCCAGCCGGATCCTCTTATTGGCCAACTCATGGACGGAGGGGTGTCCCCTCTTTAGAACCACTATATCCCGGGCTGCAGGGATTGAGAGCTGCCGAGATTTAACACTTCAGCACCTGCTGCTCCCGGGGGAAGCCGTGTTGGAGCTTCTCCTTCCCTGGTTTTTCTTTTTCTCCTCTCTTGGGTTCCCACTCAACCGCCACCGTGTCTCGCCAGAGAGCCAAGATGTCCAAAGTGGCCAAATACCGGCGACAAGTTAGTGAAGATCCAGATATTGACAGTTTATTGTCTACTCTGTCTCCGGAGGAGATGGAAGAGCTGGAAAAGGAGCTGGATGTGGTGGATCCAGATGGAAGCATCCCTCTGGAGCTGAGTCAGGCAAACCAGAAGGAGAAGTCCCCGGGTGGGCAGCAGAACTGCGACGCGGTGCTCAACCACTGCGAGAAGGAGGCCAGGAAAGTGATCCAGAGGGAACATTCCATAGATGTAAGTCACATCTCCCCATGTTTCCTTGAGAAATGCAGGGGCAGGGACGTACCTGTGAACTCTGGGCAGTTGGAAGGGAGGAGATGGAGAGCACAAAGCCTGGAGTAGCTGGCGTGTAGAGAGACCCGAGGAGTGAGGGAGGGAGCTGGTCCAGGCACTCCAGGAGGGAACAGGGAATGTCACAGAATCCCAGTGTTGCTCACAAAGCCAAAAGCTGTGCTGGTGCCAGGGGTTTTCTCTCTCCTTCTACTCTAACATCCTTTGGCAGGGCTGGGGGCAGAGGTGACATTCCCAGAAGGTGGCTGGAGGGGACAGTGCAGTGACAACAATACCCTGGACTGCAGCTCTTTTTCCTCCTGTTCATTTTTTTTTCTTTTGGAGATCTCCAGACTCCATCCCTTCAGATCCTCTTGTGCAAAAGCTTAAACACTCTCTGATTCTCACGGGATAAAAAAAAAAACTTTGCTGCTTTGTGGAAATCACTCCCAGAAGCAGCTTTTGGCCCAGGCCATTTGTTTTGTCTTTATTCAGTCCAAATCCCTCCTTTTACATCGATCTGGGGACATTTCTCTCCTCTGCCCCTGGGAAATCCTTTAAAAGCTTAATTTGAGTTGAGAGCATCGTGCCAGTCCCTTTTCTCTTTGCCTTAGTGGGAGCCAATCCCACTTCCATGGAACATTTATTAACCTCTGCACTAAGAATATTTGGAATGTGCTTTGTGCGTAGGAGGCTGGGAAGAGGTTGGTTTCCCTAGTTTTTTAGGGCAAGCTGAGGCAGAAGGTGGAAGAAGGAAAGTCTTGAGTTATTTATCCATGGAGTTACAGAGAGATTTTGTGTCCCAGGCTGGGTTTGCATCCCTTGGGATGGGACAGGGCTGGGGAATATCAGCAGGAGGAGCAGAGGTTTGTGTGGATAACCCTCTGAATAGGCTGTTCCAGCTTCCTCGGGTATTTCAGGTCACCCAGCAGTACCTTGGATCTTCCAGCTGAGTAATCAAGCTCTCACCAACCCCTGAGTTTTTTTTCTGGATGTTTCTGGAGTTTGTTATAGGAGGGTCCTCTCCTGAGTGGGGTCTGAGAGAAAACAGAGAGACAAAGATGGAAATTGCAGCTGTAGGAGCCAGAAAGGAAGGTTTCTTTTGGAGACCTGAAGAACGGGTTAAACTGTTCTCACACCCCTCTCCAAGCTGGGAACTTCCCTCTGGCTGTGAGGACAAGGCACTGGCAGCCCTCACCTTCTATATGTGGCCTTTGGCGTGGGCTGGGGGACAACAAGCACCCTGTCCCTCCTCAGGACAGGGCTGTGTGTGGTGGGAACTCCCAGCCCTGCAGGACAAACCTGCCTGGGAGGAGGGGTGTTATTCATTGGGACCAGTTATCCCAGTCACACTGAAAAAGCTGCTTTTTCAGGCAAAGGTGGGACTTGGTTTCGACATCACTGGTGATGCTGGTTTGTTTTAAACTCTGGGAAGATGAGGAGTCAAGTGGGAATTGGGATGGGAAGTGTCCACGAGCAGGAGGAAGGGAGAAAACATGGGGGGGTTGGGGGAAAAAGCTGGGAAATCGGTTAAACTCCACTTACTGTAGAAGATGCCCGTGGGTCCTTGTGCTGCAGCAGGGGACAGGGTGGCACAGGGAGGAGAGGCACCCAGGAGAGGGTGTACAGCTCCAGCTGGTGGGGAGGGCAGCCATGGAGGTCCTGAGAAAAATGTTCCTTGTGCTTTGTGTGGAACTTGAGGAGCTTCAGGAGGTGGAAGACAAAGCAAGTTGGCTGCAGGTCAAATTTGTCAGTGAAACTGGGCCAGTTAACTTGTGTTGCAGTAACTGGATATGGCAGAACTGAGTTTCTTCTTCTGTTTCAATCCCTGGAGGCCAAGAAAATAAATATCCTCCACCCCTTCCTCCTTGGCATTGTTAGGACCTGGGATTAGCACCTAGAAAATGCCAACTCGTAGCACTGGCAGGTCAGCCCACACTGGTGGTGGAGCAGGACCTTTGCTTTGGGGTGGGATGGGAGGGATGGCATCATCCAGTACTGTGGAGTGTTGTGTCCAGTTCTGGAGCCCTCAACACAGGAAGGACATGGAGCTCCTGGAGAGAGTCCAAAGGAGCCACGGAGATGATGGGAGGGCTGGAACAGCTCTGCTCTGGAGACAGGCTGGGAGAGTTGGGGTGTTCAGCCTGGAGAAGAGAGGACTCCAGGAAGACCTTAGAGCAGCTTCCAGTGCCTGAAGGGGCTCCAGGAAAAAATCACTCCCAGAAGCAGCTTTTGGCCCAGGCCATTTGTTTTGTCTTTATTCAGTCCAAATCCCTCCTTTTACATCGATCTGGGGACATTTCTCTCCTCTGCCCCTGGGAAATCCTTTAAAAGCTTAATTTGAGTTGAGAGCATCGTGCCAGTCCCTTTTCTCTTTGCCTTAGTGGGAGCCAATCCCACTTCCATGGAACATTTATTAACCTCTGCACTAAGAATATTTGGAATGTGCTTTGTGCGTAGGAGGCTGGGAAGAGGTTGGTTTCCCTAGTTTTTTAGGGCAAGCTGAGGCAGAAGGTGGAAGAAGGAAAGTCTTGAGTTATTTATCCATGGAGTTACAGAGAGATTTTGTGTCCCAGGCTGGGTTTGCATCCCTTGGGATGGGACAGGGCTGGGGAATATCAGCAGGAGGAGCAGAGGTTTGTGTGGATAACCCTCTGAATAGGCTGTTCCAGCTTCCTCGGGTATTTCAGGTCACCCAGCAGTACCTTGGATCTTCCAGCTGAGTAATCAAGCTCTCACCAACCCCTGAGTTTTTTTTCTGGATGTTTCTGGAGTTTGTTATAGGAGGGTCCTCTCCTGAGTGGGGTCTGAGAGAAAACAGAGAGACAAAGATGGAAATTGCAGCTGTAGGAGCCAGAAAGGAAGGTTTCTTTTGGAGACCTGAAGAACGGGTTAAACTGTTCCCACACCCCTCTCCAAGCTGGGAACTTCCCTCTGGCTGTGAGGACAAGGCACTGGCAGCCCTCACCTTCTATATGTGGCCTTTGGCGTGGGCTGGGGGACAACAAGCACCCTGTCCCTCCTCAGGACAGGGCTGTGTGTGGTGGGAACTCCCAGCCCTGCAGGACAAACCTGCCTGGGAGGAGGGGTGTTATTCATTGGGACCAGTTATCCCAGTCACACTGAAAAAGCTGCTTTTTCAGGCAAAGGTGGGACTTGGTTTCGACATCACTGGTGATGCTGGTTTGTTTTAAACTCTGGGAAGATGAGGAGTCAAGTGGGAATTGGGATGGGAAGTGTCCACGAGCAGGAGGAAGGGAGAAAACATGGGGGGGTTGGGGGAAAAAGCTGGGAAATCGGTTAAACTCCACTTACTGTAGAAGATGCCCGTGGGTCCTTGTGCTGCAGCAGGGGACAGGGTGGCACAGGGAGGAGAGGCACCCAGGAGAGGGTGTACAGCTCCAGCTGGTGGGGAGGGCAGCCATGGAGGTCCTGAGAAAAATGTTCCTTGTGCTTTGTGTGGAACTTGAGGAGCTTCAGGAGGTGGAAGACAAAGCAAGTTGGCTGCAGGTCAAATTTGTCAGTGAAACTGGGCCAGTTAACTTGTGTTGCAGTAACTGGATATGGCAGAACTGAGTTTCTTCTTCTGTTTCAATCCCTGGAGGCCAAGAAAATAAATATCCTCCACCCCTTCCTCCTTGGCATTGTTAGGACCTGGGATTAGCACCTCGAAAATGCCAACTCGTAGCACTGGCAGGTCAGCCCACACTGGTGGTGGAGCAGGACCTTTGCTTTGGGGTGGGATGGGAGGGATGGCATCATCCAGTACTGTGGAGTGTTGTGTCCAGTTCTGGAGCCCTCAACACAGGAAGGACATGGAGCTCCTGGAGAGAGTCCAAAGGAGCCACGGAGATGATGGGAGGGCTGGATGTGTGTGGAGAGGAGGAGGAATTTCTTTGCTTTGAGGGTGGTGAGAGCCTGGCCCAGGTTGCCCAGGGAAGCTGTGGCTGCCCCATCCCTGGGGTGTTGAAGGGCAGGTTGGATGGGGCTTGGAGCAACCTGGGCTGGTGGGAGGTGTCCCTGTCCATGCAGGGGGTTGGAATTGGATGATCTTGAAGGTCCTTTCCACCTCAAAACAGTCTGGGTTTCTGTGATCATCAGGCCACAGAAGCAATCACAGAAGCCAGCCCAGGAAGCCAATGATTCCCTCCACCCAGGAGGCCCCAGGGCTGTGTTTGGCTGCAGGATGGAGTGAGAACATGGAGTTGGAATTGGATGATCTTGAAGGTCCTTTCCACCTCAAAACAGTCTGGGTTTCTGTGATCATCAGGCCACAGAAGCAATCACAGAAGCCAGCCCAGGAAGCCAATGATTCCCTCCACCCAGGAGGCCCCAGGGCTGTGTTTGGCTGCAGGATGGAGTGAGAACATGGAGCCACCAGGAGCACCCCAGGCAGCTCCCAGCTCTGCTCAGAGGCCCGAGGCCTGTGATGACAACTTCCCTTCTCCTGCCCGTGGGTCTCACTCTGCAGCAGCAGTGAAGCACTTGGACCTGCCAACACAAGCCTGGTGGCATCACAGCCCTGGGGTGGCATCACTCTAGCCAAGTGCAGGTGTCACCCGTGGGTGGCCATCCTGGGCTGTGTCCTGTCACAGCCCCTGGTGCTCTGCATCACCACCCCACGCAGGATCAAACCATCAAGCAAAAGCTTTGTGAGCAAGAAGCAGGGGCAGGAGCATGGCTGGGAAGTGGAAGGAATGGGAGGAACAACCCCATGGATCAGTGCAGGGTGAGCAGCTGGAGAGCAGCTCTGGGGAGAAGGAACTCGGGGTCCTGGTGGACAACAGGGTGACCATGAGGCAGCAACGTGCCCTGGTGGCCAAGAAGGGCAATGGGCTCTTGGGGGGCATCAAGGAGAGGGTGGGCAGCAGGTCAGGGAGGTTCTTCTGCCCCTCTGCTCTGCCCTGATGAGGCCACAGCTGGAGAAACGGGTCCAGTTCTGGGCTCTGCAGGTCAGGAAGGACAAGGAGCTACTGGAGAAGGTCCAGGGCAGGGCCAGCAAGTGCTGAGGGGACTGGAGCACCTGCCTGTGAGGAAAGGCTGGGAAAGCTGGGGAGGAGGAGACTGAGGGGAGATCTCATCAACCCTCCTCAATATCTCCAGGGGGTGTCAGCAGGATGGGGCCAGACTCTTCCCAGCAGTGCCCAGTCACAGGACCAGGGGCACTGGGCACAAACTGGAGCACAGGAGGTTCCAGTTGAACATGAGGAGGAACTTGTTGACTGTGAGGGTGACAGAGCCCTGGGACAGGCTGCCCAGGGAGGTGCTGGAGTCTCCTTCTCTAGAGACATCCCAAACCCACCTGGATCCTGTGGGATCTGCTGTAGGTGATGCTGCTCTAGCAGGGGGTTGGACTAGATGATCTCCAGAGGTCTCTTCCAACCCCCACCATCTGTGACTCTGATTCCAGTGAGACTGGCCCTGTGAACATCTGGGAAATGTTATCTTGCATCTGTGATGTCTCTTCTGTGGGGAGGGAAAGGAGGTCAGAGCCTTGTCCTTGAACTGCAGGGAGTTCACAGGCCTGTGGTGACCTCACAACTGCCCTGCAACGCTGACCCCAGCCCCTTCCCTCTTGTCTCTCCACCCATTTTTCCTCCTCTTCTTCCCTCCTCCCTTGTGCAGTAGCTGGTGGGATGTTGCCTGTTGTCTGGATGGGCAGGAACTTCTCCCAGGTTCAAAACAAGATCTTTTAAAAGGAAAAGTTCTGTTTCTGCCCATCTTCCAGTTCTTCTTGCAGCCATTGCTCTCTTCTTGGGCCAGCTCCCCCCATTCCCTCCTAAATATCGGGAGGAGTGGGTATATTTAGAAAATATTGTAACTGCAGAATAACACGTCGTCTTCGTGATGAAAAGGGCAAACTTGGGTAACTAGGAAGCAGTTTATAAACAGCCCAAAATAGACGTGAGCTTTGCCCTAACTTCTCCATGCTGAGCAGCCAAATTCAAGTCCTAGTGATGCATTAATTAATTCATCTTCATGTTGTGTTGTTGGCGAGTCAAAGGTTCAAGTGTGGGGCAGGTCCTGTCTCAGCAAGGCCTTGGTGTGGGTCCTTGTGTCAAGGCAGCCAAAGTTAAACTGATCTTCACGAGTGGGTACCTGAAGAGGTGATTTCCAGTAGCTCGTGGGTCTTTAGTGTTATGGGGAAAGACAAAATGGGAGAGAAGTGCAGGTTAGAAACAGGCTGTGAAGCTGAAGCATCATCCCAAGGGTGATGCACCTGGTTTTGTCCAGTTCCTCTGCTGTTGGTGACTTAAAAGGAGGGGAGGTTTGATTTAGATATTGGGAAGAAATTGTTCACCATGAGGGTGGTGAGAGCCTGGCCCAGGTTGCCCAGGGAAGCTGTGGCTGCCCCATCCCTGGCAGTGTTGAAGGGCAGGTTGGATGGGGCTTGGAGCAGCCTGGGCTGCTGGGAGGTGTCCCTGCCCATGCAGGGGGATGGATCTAGGTGATCTTTAAGGTCTCTTCCAACCCAAACCATCCCATGATTCCAAGATAAAAAGCATGTCCCTGTGCCTATAGCACTGTGCTCTGCACCCAGGAGAGACCCCTCTTTCCCAATAGCATTCCTAAACCTTCCTAAGCCCCCTCAGGGCTACCTTTTCCAGGGGGGACCTTGCTGAGAAGAGCTTCCCAACGGGAAGGATCATCACGTGTCGTGAGACCAGGGGGTTTGGTGGCCCAGTGCCCCTCAGCAGTTGCCATGTCATAGAATTATAGAATGATTTGAGTTGAAAAGGACCTTAAAGATCATTTGAGTTTCCAAGGCATGCCAGAACATCCACCTGCTGCTGTCCTTGGCTCTCCTTGGATTCCCACCCAGCCTCAACACCAAGCTCAGGTGGCTCCAAAACACCTGGAGAACCTCTCCTCATGGTCTCCCTCTCCAGCACCACCACCTTCCCTGGGAATGGCTGGATCCCTGAACTTCACCTGTGAGGAGAGGACACCGGGATGTCCCAGTCCCATCACAATCCCCAGTCCTGCTTCCCAAAGGGGACACACTGATCTCATGCTGCTTCAAGCAGGGATGGCTGGGGAATTGCATGGATATTGGCTGAGGGGACATTGTCCTGCTGGTGGAGGGAATTCACTCCAGGGCCACAGAGCTGCTCCTTTTGGCCAGATGCTTGCACACGGGGTGGCTGTCCTTTTCTATGGAAGCTGGGGGACCAGCTTCTTGGAAGAGAAGGCTCAGAACAGGGCACCCTGGAAGTGCAGATGTGCACAGTGGAGGTGGTCTCCATAGTTTTGCCTCCTGAAGGTCGAACACCCTTCCCACAGGAGAAGTTGAGGTGGTTCAGGCAAGAGTCCTCCAACACCCTTCTCTTTCTTCTCCATGCTTGTGCACGGACAAGACACCCTTCTGCTCCAGCTCCAGTATGTTCTGTTTAATCCATACCTGAAGGATGCTGGGGCCAGAGGGCAGCAGATCCTCTCACCACAGATAAGGATTGGAGAACTCCTTGGGAAGGGCTTGTAAAAATTCCTGCCTTCCTTTCCATCCTACTGGGCTTGGTGCTCCTGCTGGGTGGTATTTAATCCAGTCACTGGTGTCTGGATTGTGGTTGCCCCCTCCAGTATGTGGAGGGCACCACCATGCATGGACATCCAACCAATGAGCCCTTCTTCACCACCACAGAAAAAACATGTAGGGTTAAAATGTCGTCTTCATGCTCAAAGTTTGTCATCTTTTCATGAAAATCTCTGGAGGAGAAACAAGATCCACGTTTAAATAGCTGGGATGGACTCATGGCAAACAAGGGAGAAGTAGCTGGATCATTCCTTAAGCATCTCACCAGCCTGTGACTAACACACACATATTTAAACTCTGCTGTTCTGTTTATCAGCTCCTCCTGGCCACGTGCCAAGGCTGTTCCTTCTCTTTTCCAAGAATCACCACCAATTCCCAGCTCTTTCCTTTTCTTTTAACCACGTCCTCCTGGGCAGGGGTCTGGGTACCTGCTCTTCCCTCATCAGAACAAGTTGTTTTTCTGCCCAGCTCCTGGTCTCGGAAAGAGGTGGAAGGGGTATGTGGGACTGGGACACCTTCCTGGTGCTTCTCCAGCAGCATCCAGCTCACACTGGGGTGGGAGAGGGACAAAGGTGTGAGTCCTTCCACCAGCACAGAGTGGGAATGGAGCTGGTGGCTTCCTGGGGTTTGTGTTACTCCCATGGAAAATAGCCTGGGAGATCCAAAGGATTTACATGATTTGAAAGAAGCCAAAAGTGTTGAGTCATAGAATCATAGAATGGTTTGGGTGTGAAGGGACCCTAAAGATCATCTTGATCCAAGCCCCTGCATGTGCAGGGACACCTCCCACCAGCCCAGGCTGCTCCAAGCCCCATCCAACCTGCCCTTCAACACTGCCAGGGATGGGGCAGCCACAGCTTCCCTGGGCAACCTGGGCCAGGCTCTCACCACCCTCACACCAAAGAATTCCCTCCTCATCTCCAACCTCAATCTCCCTCTTCCACTTTTCATCCATTCCCTCTTGACCTTCCTATTTGGTTCTTCAAAAAGACCATGGAGGGTCTCTGCTTTTGGCCTCTCCATCCTGACCCAGGCCAGCCCACGGAGCAGAGCCCTTTAATTTGTCACTTTTCATTGTTCACCACTGACAAGTGCAGTGGTTTGTGCTCAGATATTTCCTCATTCACTGCTGAAAACATCCCAACCCTGGAACCAGAACCTTGTTTTGCTGGGACTGAGTGGCAGCACAGAGGGTTCCTGGTGACCCAGAGGTCACACCAAAGGCACAGTGTGTCTGGGAGTCACTCTGTCCATCTAGGGACACAAACAGGGGGGTGAAAAAAAAGCTGGATTTTTAGTCAGTCTGAAAGAAAAAAAAAACAACCAAGCCTAAAAAGCCAAGGTCTGTGTTGATGTGAAACCCACTGAGATGCAGACAGAGCCATGGAAATGCTGGGGGTGTTTAGCTTATCTGGGCCAAACTGCCAGGGAGAGGGAGGGTTATGATCTGTTTGTGTTGAGTTGATAAATGGAGACATGGAGAGGAGGAAAAGAGCTGGGATCCATTTGGGATCGTTTTCCTTCCCCATTACAAGGGCCTGGGAGGGCTAAAATGGTCCTGGTGACTCAGCTCCCAGCAGGACACTGGGATTAACCAGTGGTGTCACCCAGCCCACCCTCTGCCCTAGGGGGAATTGTGGCATCCTGGGGGGAGGATCTGACCTGCTGGGAGAGGAGGTGTCAGGGCACTTGTTTGGAAGTGATGGAGGGGACCAGGCAAACCATGAGGGGACACCAGGACACCATGAGGTGAAGACGCCTCAGAATGGATTCCAGTGCCTGAAGGGGCTCCAGGAAAGCTGGGGAGGGACTTGGGACAAGGGCAGGGAGGGATGGGATGAGGGGGATGGATGAAAAGTGGAAGAGGGAGATTGAGGTTGGAGATGAGGAGGGAATTCTTTGGTGTGAGGGTGGTGAGAGCCTGGCCCAGGTTGCCCAGGGAAGCTGTGGCTGCCCCATCCCTGGCAGTGTTGAAGGGCAGGTTGGATGGGGCTTGGAGCAGCCTGGGCTGGTGGGAGGTGTCCCTGCCCATGCAGGGGGGTGGGACTGGATGATGTGTAAGGTCCCTCCCAACCCAAACCGTTCCATGGTTCCATGATACAACAGGAGCCCCCCTCAAGGTTGAGATGTGGCAGGACCAGGAGCTGCAGCAGTGCCACAGAGGGGTGACAGCAGGGCCACAGAGGTGTTGGGTTGAGTAGCCCAGGGCTGAGACAGGATATTTGGGATCAGGATTTACACCGAGTCCTGCTGGATGCTGCTCTGAGCAGTCCTGGCCCACGGCAGAGGGAAGAGCTGGGAACCAGGACCCGCAGAGGCAGGGGAGCTGAAAGGAGCTGTGCTCTGCTTCCTTTCAGGGAAGATCTCTGGTGTCTAAGAACTGGAGCTCGTGACTCCTGGCATGTCCTGCTTTATCTCACAGTGCTGTGCTCTGGCTGCAGCTCCCACAGGGTGCAGGAGCCCGAGGAGCCACAGCTCTTGGCTCTCAAAAGCTATGTAAGGATTTGACCAGCAAAGGAGCTCTCTGGTTTTGGCAGGTAGCCCTAGATGGGCTGGGCCTTATCTCACCTGCTTCTGACACCTTGAGTCATCCTCTCCCTCACTCCACAGCCACTGGTGATAATGGAGTCATGGAATTGTTTGGGTTGGAAAAGACCTGTAAGATCACCAAGTCCAACCCCACTCTTGCCAAGGCAACCACTGCCCCATGTCCCTCAGCACCACATCTGCACAGCTTTGAAACCCCTCCAGGGATGGGGACTCCCCCCCTGCCCTGGGCAGCCTGGGGCAGGGCCTGTCAGCCCTTTCCAGGAAGAAATGGTTCCCAAGATCTAATCTAAACCACCCCTGGTGCAACTTGAGGCCATTTCCTCTTGTTTTATCACTTGTTTCTTGGGAGAACAAACCATGGGGTGTCTGTGGTGGTCCCATGGGCTGGCTGATGATACCCTTGGGGTACCTGCACCAGCAAGGGGCCTGGAGGTCATACAGCCATAGAATAATGGAATAGTTTGGTTTGCAAGGGACTTTAAAAATAGTCTAGTTCCAACTCCCTGCATGGGCAGGGACACCTCCCACCAGCCCAGGCTGCTCCAAGCCCCATCCAACCTGCCCTTCAACACTGCCAGGGATGGGGCAGCCACAGCTTCCCTGGGCAACCTGGGCCAGGATCTCACCACCCTCACACCAAAGAATTCCCTCCTCATCTCCAACCTCAATCTCCCTCTTCCACTTTTCATCCATCCCCCTCATCCCATCCCTCCCTGCCCTTGTCCCAAGTCCCTCCCCAGCTTTCCTGGAGCCCCTTCAGGCACTGGAAGCTGCTCTAAGGTCTCCCTGGAGCCTCCTGTTCTCCAGGCTGGGCTGATTTCCACACAGTCCCAGGGGGCTGGGAACCAGAGTCCTGCTCCTCCAGCATCCAACCCCTCGTGACGCAGAGGAGAGGGGACGGGATTTAAGACTCTCTAGGGCTGATTTGTTCTTCTGTTCCTAAAAATCTGAGGAATGTTCTCCATGGGCTGCCCACAGAAAGTGTGCTGGGCAGAAATCCAGCCTTGAGGTGGCTGTGGTGTGAATCACTGATGTTCACTGCCCTTGGCAACCCCTGCTGAAGAGGAGATGATCAGAGACAAGGTCTCAGCTTGGCAATAACCACCTCAGCCATGGCAGGGCCAGGGGAAGGGGCTGGGAAAATGATCAGAAAAAAACCCTGACTTCTGAAAAACAGGTTTTGTTGGAGAGTTGAAAGTTTCCATTTGCATCCAGAAGCTTTAAGGACTTTCTGGAGAAGGGCTGGAAAGCAGTGAGGAAGAGCTGGAGCTCTTCAGTTCCAGGAAGCCCAGCTGAAACATTTGGGATCAGCCTTAATCGAAGGCAAAGCAAGACAAAAAAAACAGGGCCAGAAATTGTCCAGTCTCTGGAGAACAGAGGAGGAGGTTTTTAAAACCAACACTGGCTTGGGAAGTGCAAAGAGCCAGTGATGTTTGGGGTCAGAAAGGTCTGAGCAGAAGGGAAGGGGAATAACTGAAGCTCCTCGTTAAAATAAAGGCATGATAGTTGAGGAGGGACAGGGCAGGGAGTTGTTTACATCCCTCTGGGCTTTGGCACCAGAGCATGGCCTGGAGGGAGATGTTGGGGCTGCCTGTGTCCCCAGGCTGCAGCCAAAGGGCCTCTCCCCTGGCTTCAAGCCTAAAAAATCCCAACATGCCAAGAGGGAAAAATGTTTGCTGCCTGGGAATGGTCCTACCAGGGAAGCAGGAGGAGGATAAGCAGGAGATCATGGCCAAGAAGGGCAATGGGCTCCTAGGGGGCATCGAGGAGAGGGTAGGCAGCAGGTCAGGGAGGTTCCCCTGCCCCTCTGCTCTGCCCTGGTGAGGCCACAGCTGGAGAAATGGGTCCAGTTCTGGGCTCTGCAGGTCAGGAAGGACAAGGAGCTACTGGAGAGGGTCCAGGGCCGGCCCAGGAAGTGCTGAGGGGACTGGAGCACCTGCCTGTGAGGAAAGGCTGGGAAAGCTGGGGCTGTTCAGCTGGAGAGGAGGAGACTGAGGGGGGATCTCATCAACCCTCCTCAATATCTCCAGGGGGTGTCAGCAGGATGGGGCCAGACTCTTCCCAGCAGTGCCCAGTGACAGGACAAGGGGCACTGGGCACAAACTGGAGCGCAGGAGGTTCCAGCTGAACATGAGGAGGAACTTGTTGACTGTGAGGGTGACAGAGCCCTGGGACAGGCTGCCCAGGGAGGTGGTAGAGTCCCCTCCTCTGGAGACATCCCAACCCCTCTGGATGTGTTCCTGTGGGATCTGCTGTAGGGGATCCTGCTCTACAGGGGGGTTGGAGTGGGTGATCTCCAGAGGTCCCTTCCAACCCCACCACTCTGTGACTCTGTGATCCTCCCAACACTGACCTAGGATGAGGCACATGAGGCCCAGGAAGGTTTCTCTGGCACTGCTGCAGGTGAAGCAAGCCCAGACCCCTGATGGGTGGGATGGGTGTTGTGTAGATCTGGACTTGTCTGTCCTGGGCAAGCAAGGTCAGCAGAAGCCTCGTGTCCCTGGGTTACTCAAAACTGGCCAAGGAAAGGAGCAGCTTGGCCAGCTTGTTGTGGTTGGCTCCAGCAACCTTCTCATGTGCCTTAGAGCCTCGTGGCAACAGGTACCCAAACACCTGGGAACAGCAAGTGCAAAACAACCTGCCACTGGCCATCTCAGGGGACTTCTCCATGCAGTGGGACAATCTCAGGGGACACCCCTGTCCCCTGGGAGCTCTCACGTGTCTGGTGCCCAGTCTCCTCAGCCCCTTCACCCATGGTGACACTGGGGGTTAGTGGGATGCTGGTGTCTCACTGCTGGGATTTGGGGCAGCTGGGCAGGATGGAGGGGACACTGGGACCCCTTGAGAGCCCAAGCAAGTAGGTAGGCATCTCCAGAGGATGGTGAGATGCCCAAGGTTAGAGGTATGGGTTGGATCTCAGAGTATCTTGGTGGCTCTGGAGACCTTTGTAGCACTTGGTAGCGTGTGCAGGACAGACTGAAACCCAAGTGACTCCAGATTGGCTCGTTAGTGACAGATTTCTAATTATGCCTAAACCCCTTACTTCAACCAACCAAACCCAACTTGATTCCTTGGCTGGGCTGGGCTGGGAGCCCCCAGGTGACAGCCCCCCCAACAGCTCCTTATGGAGCTGGGCCTTCCCCACCTCCAGAAGCTCCCTGGTCACCCAGGATTCATGTGGCACTGATGTTGGAGGGTGCTTTGCTGCAGGCTGCTTGTTGCTGAGCCAAGAGACCAACTGGAAGATGTTCCAATGTCTGTGGGAGAAGATTGTTATCTCAGCAGGGGTTGGAGAGAGGGACATTCTCTTGGCCTGGATTTTATTCCCCATCTCTGCATCTCTGGAGGGATTCTGGTGGTGGTGGAAGCCACACTCCAGGCAGCCAGCATATCAACATGTGCAGCTGGTGGAGCTGCTGGAGAGGAGGGAGGCAGCAGCAAGGAGAAGCTCTATGGGTTCCAGGGGGCTCCAGAAATTACCCCACGTGGCTGAAATGATTGCTGGATGAACAGAGTCTGGTTGGTCCAGTTGTCCTTCAGCAGGCACCTGCATCTTGGTGTAGGAGGACAATGCACTGGTATAGGACAGTCTGGTTTCATGCAGTGATAACTCCTTGGTGCCTGCAAGACCCTGCTGAATCCATGTGATCTCCACGGGTGGGCAGGTCCTGGAGCCACTGCTCTTTGCCTCTCTCTTTGCTCCATGTTTTCCTCCAACATTCCTCAAGAGCAGATGTCCCCACAGCTGCACAGAGGTGAGGACCCTGCCCCTCTGCTCGGGTGGGTGCAGCCCATGTCCCCTCAGCCACCCAGAGCAGCTGGACCCATCAGCCACATAGGAGTTATCCCTGGATTTTCCAGCTGTGCTGGTGGTTGGGGTGGGGCTGATGCCAGGGCTCAGGCTCCTTAAAGGTGTTTTCCAACCTATAAAACTCTGTGATTCTCTGATTCCCCTCTGGATGCTCTCCTGCCAGCTGGGGGGGATGTCTCACACCTGGGGGCTTGCCTTCCAGAGGCCACCAGAGCTGCAGGTGACATTGGAGACCCAGGCAGTGTCAAGCCTGCTGGTTGAGGTCACTCTCTGGAGCCCCAAACTGCAGGTGCAGGTTTGGCCCTGAGATCTTTTGCTGCCAGTCCTGTTCCACGTGTCCCCAGCAGTGACCCTGGCAGAGGAGCCATCCTGGACTCCTCTGGTTTCCCCCTTTCACCCAAGCCCTCCCTGATCCCTCATGGGCCACAGCCCCCCCAGGTTTCCATCCCTACTTTCCTGTGCTCAGGGTGGGGTGTTGTGTCCAGCCTGGGGATCCAGACCCTGAGGGCCTCTTCCCAGGACACACGTCTGAAAATAACTGAGAGTTGGCCCCTTCCAGAGACCAAACATTTTTATTACAAATGCATTTCTGTATGTCCTCTTGGCCAGGGACTGATGTCACAGCAGCAGCCGGGCCACAAAATGCCCCTTTCCTGCAGTTTGGGTACTACAAGTTTTGCAATCTCTCCTCTCCTCTCCTCTCCTCTCCTCTCCTCTCCTCTCCTCTCCTCTCCTCTCCTAGTATGATAAAAACAGTGGTTTAGTGTTTATCTTCCTAGCTGCATCGTGGGTACCTATTACACACCACTACCACAACGAGTTCTGTCATCAGCTCTTTGAATTTCAAGTGTAGTATTACTACTTTTTCTTGAAGGCCATGTATTGGTTCAATTGCTCCCTTAAAAGCAGTGCTGATAGTTCAGAAGCTCATACTGCTCTTCAATATCTGGTCAACTCCACTGTTTCACCTTTAAAACAGTTGTTTCTTATAAAAAAGTATCATTATGAACAAATAACATATATCAAGACATCCTGCAAGGAAATTAAATTAATAGCCATTTAAATTAAAGGCTTCTGAAAAAAAAAAAAAAAAAAGAACACTAAAATTAAACTTCAGATGAGATAGATTTTTTAATAGTGATCTTTAGATATATTAACTTACAATACTAGACTAACAATGAACACATTTGTAAATATTAGGCTTCTAGAAGAATATTGAAGAAAACAAATTCATTAGTCTTCTGAGTACATATTTCTACATGTAAAATCATTTTAATCCAGTCTTCATGAAAGCATGAAGAATATGTACAACACAGCTACTAATGCTAGAGCCTCTAGATCATGAAGAAACTGCTCTGTGTCACTGCAGCCATAACTCACAATGAAAGTAATAGACTGCACAGAAAGGAGTACTGCAATTTAATATTACAAATTATCAGAATTCTACTATTCATAAGATTTCATTTTTTGTATGTTTTATTTTTCTTCAGCATTCTAGAAAACAAAAACCATCTATCATTTTCTTAACAGAAGATTATTGTTCTTGGTTTTATTTTAGACAACTTGTTAAGAAAAGTTTGAAACTGATTCTGGTCAGTTGACCGGTCTCCTCCTCTCCTCCCCTCTCCTCCCCTCTCCTCCCCTCTCCTCCCCTCTCCTCCCCTCTCCTCCCCTCTCCCCTCTCCTCCCTGTTCCCCTTTCCCCTACAAACCCATCTATGACACCCCAGGGTGCCCTTCCCTCTGCCACCTCTCAGCTCCCACCCTGACCAGATCCATCCCTACCACCCAAGGAACCATTTGCTGCCCCAAAACCAGCCGTGGAGCCTTCAGAGCAGGAGACAAGAACCTCCCTCCACCATCCCATCCCCACCACCCCCAGCAGATCCCAGGATCTCCCACCCATCCCACCCCATTCCCAGCCTCCTGAGCTGTTCAGCGAGCTGCTCGGATTCCAGGCAAGAACTTCCCAGTCTCCTTTCCCTTTTAAGGCAACATCTCAGTGGGTTTGAGGGTTACAAATGCTAACAAGTAATGGCAATGCTCATTTTAGTCTATTTAGAGGAAACGAGGAGGCATTTCAGTTCATCAAAACACTGGTGATTAATCAGCCAAGTACCAGGCTGTTTTCATTTGGCTTATTTTTAAAGGTCTGACACGCTGTGTAAAAATATTCCCCTAATAATCGTGCTGGGAGCAGAGGGAACAGCACAGGAGGGGGTGCAGCAGCCTTGGTTTCTAGGTATCCAAGGTAAATATGTCAGAGGAGGGAGCAGGCAGGACTCAGCATGGCCATGGAGAGGGTAGAGGGCTGGTGGTGGCAGCTGGAGCCAGCCTGGCTAGTGGCTTTGGGGACAAGCCTGAAGGACCAGCAAAGGGTCCCTTTCTCCCTCCTCTTCTGCACCATCCCACCTCACAGCCCCTCTGCTGAACTTCAGCTGGAGAACCTGCTTCATCTCCAGCCCAGAGGTGAGAGCTGTGTCACCAGTGAGGAGAGCTTGGACTGGTGGCACCACCTGGGGCTGGGTCTTTTTCCCCTGCCTCCTTTTCCTGTGGGTCCTTTTACCCCAACCTCTTGCCCCCAGCTCCTTTTCCCATGGCTCCTTTTCCCATGGCTCCTTTTCCCTTCATCTCCTTTTCCCTCATCTCCTTTTTTTCCCATGGCTCCTTTTCCCCTCATCTCCTTTTCCCCTCATCTCCTTTTCCCCTCATCTCCTTTTCCCCAGCTCCTTTTCCCTCAGATCATTTTCCCTCATCTCCTTTTTCCTGGCTCTTTTTCCCCCAACTCCTTTCCCCCTGTTCCTTTTCCACATCCCACCCTGGCTCCAGAGCCCTCCTCCCACAGACCTGCCCCACTCCACAGCACCTGGACACATGGGAACACATCATGGATGGACACTTTGCTGGGATAACGAGACATTCCCGAGAGCTTTACTGAGCAGGGATTTGCTGTGCATCTTATTTTGCTTTAATTTCACCTTGTTTGGAGAAACCCAAGTTTTCCAAGTGTGGGAGATGTTGCAGGTCCTGCTCTCCGGGGTGTTCCTCCCTTTCACCACGATCTGCTCCTTCCCAAAGCCTTTCTCTGCTCAGTCTTGGGTGGGCCCAGGGAGCTCAGGGGAGGCTCAGAGCTCCCCAGTGTCAACTTGGGCGAGCTTGGGCTGGGAAGGAGAAGGCTTTTTGGAGCAGTAAGTGTGGAGAACATGGAATCATGGAATTCTTTGGGTTGGAAAAGACCTTTAAGATCCTCCAGTCCGACCATTCCCCCAGCACTGCCAAGGCCACCACTGCCCCATGTCCTTCAGCACCATCTCCAGGGCTTGGAAACCCCTCCAGGAATGGGGTCTCCCCCCCTGCCACAGCCTGACAACACTTTCCATGTAGAAATTGTTCCCAAGATCCAAACTGAACCTCCCCTGGTACAACTTGAGGCCATTTCTTCTTGTTCTATCCCTTGTTCCTGGGGAGCAGAGACCAACCCCTCCTGGCTCCAACCTCCTCTCAGGCAGTTGCAGAGCCAGCAGGTCTCCCCTCAGCCTCCTTTGCTCCAGACTGGACACCCCCAGCTCCCTCAGCTTGTGCTCCAGCCCCTCCAGCTTGATGAGGCAACTGGATGTTCAGCCTGTGGACACAACAGGGCTGCAGAGCCCTGGGGGACACCTTTCCGTTCTCCCAGGAGCCCCCAAGAAACCTCCTCCAACCTGGCACATCCCCACAGACCTTTGAAAGGCACCACTGGGATGGGAGGAAGGGGACAGCGAGGCAGCCAAGTCCCCATCCCCACACACCCCCTGCCAGGGCAGATCTTCTGAGGTGCCCCAGGATGGCCTTGAGCACCCTCACACCATCAGGGCACATCTGGGTGGGCAGCTCAGCACCAGAGGAGGTGACACCACAGGGACGTCACAGGGGGTGCTGGTGGTCTTGGGGCACCTCTGGGACCCCATCCTGCATCCGTGGGGTGGGCAGTGGCCAGTGTGGAGGCAGGGAAAGACTCTGCCAGGGCCTGGCATGTGCCTTTCTGTCGCCTGTTTATGTCCACGCAGGGGAGCCAAGAACTCTCTTAACTAAACAAACATCTCCCTGGCCCCAGATGGCATCTGTTTATACACCAGGTACAAACAGTCCCTGCTCACAGCCAGTTCTTCCCACACAGCAGCAGTCCCTGAGGGCCAGCAGATCCCTGGCGTGGCCACCACAGGGGACTGGGACAGCAGTGGGGCATTGCCAGGGGGAGGAGGCCAACCCTGGCTGCAGAGCTGCTGTCTGGACCTTGGTCTGGGGGGGTCAAGGTGTTGAATGGAACCACCGTGCTGTCCTGGCCCTGGGAGGTTGGAAAGGTGTCACAGCAGGGTCTCCCAGTGGCATCTTTCCTCCTCCTTTCCCTGAAGTCCTCAAGTCCTCCTGGCAAAGTTGGCCTTCCAGCCTGAAGGGGCTCCAGGAAAGCTGGGGAGGGGCTTGGGACAAGGGCAGGGAGGGATGGGATGAGGGGGATGGATGAAAAGTGGAAGAGGGAGATTGAGGTTGGACATGAGGAGGAAATTTTTTGCTGTGAGGGTGGTGAGAGCCTGGCCCAGGTTGCCCAGGGAAGCTGTGGCTGCCCCATCCCTGGCAGTGTTGAAGGGCAGGTTGGATGGGGCTTGGAGCAACCTGGGCTGGTGGGAGGTGTCCCTGCCCATGCAGGGGGTTGGATCTAGATCATCTTGAAGCTCCCTTCCAACCCAAACCATCCCATGATTCTGTGATTCTATGAAAAGATGATGAAAAAGAAGACAAAAAAGGTGATTTAAAAGAGGACAACTCATAGGAGGTAGGGTAGGAAGGGGTCACACAGCACTAAGTAAGGGACATGCTGCCACTTGTTGGGTTCTTGTCTGTGCACTGGGGATGAGGAGGACATCCCACAAACCCCTGGAGGCCTTTGGAAAGGGGATGGAGGCAGAAGGAGAGCAGAGATGTTCAGGAGCTCAGCCCTGCTGGGTCCTGCAGGCTATGCCCACGCTTGGGGCACTGGGATGCTGGACCATCCTCTGGATCTCAGCTGGGTTGAACTTCCCTCTTCCAAAGGCAGAGCAGAGGCTGTGAATGTGGGGTGGGAAAACCCTCTGGTAAGGTGGAGGAGACTCTGGTCTGTATTCAGGGCTAAACCATCCCACTGGGAGCAGGTCCTGACCTGTCCCCTGTCACCACATAGACCAGTGCTCACTGTCCCCCTGCTCCTCGGTGCCTCCTGGAGATCCTGCACCAGGATCTCAGCAGCTTTACATCATAAACACCTGGATGAGGGAAGCTCATCCCTTGTAGGTGCAGTCCAAGACCTTCCTGAGGACTTCCCTGCACATCTTCCCCATGGCTGCTCATGGAGCAGAGTTGGTGACAATGGACTGGGGTGGCAAGTCTGGAGGTTGGAGTCTTCTCTCTCTGTAACATCTTGGGTTGTTCTTCTAGGAAAGCAGATTGAGCGAGAAGAAGAAGGGAGACAAAAATGAAGAAGAAAAGGGAAAGGAAGCACCTTCCAAAGACCTGGCCCGGAAAAGGGAGACAAAAGTGGGGAAAGACTCGAAAAAGGAAGAAAATGGTGAGAAATCAGACCCAAAAGTCAAAGCTGAGACTGAGACCAAGGCCAAAGAGGAGAAAGCCATCAATGACAAAGTCAAGGCCATGGAGAAAAAGCTGATGGGGAAGGACAAAAAGGAGGAAGAGAAGAGCTCAGCAGTGAAGAAGGATATGGGGAAGGAGAAAAAGGAGGAAGAAAAGGGCTCAGCAACAAAGGACACAGGGAAGGAGAAGAAGGAGGAAGAAAAGGGCTCAGTTTTAAAGAAGGACACAGGGAAGGAGAAAAAAGAGGAAGAGAAGGGCTCAGCAGAGAAGAAGGAGACAGGGAAGGAGAAAAAAGAAGAAGAAAAGGATTCTGTGTTGAAGAAGGGCCCAGGGAAGGACAAAAAGGAGGAAGAGAAGAGCTCGGGATTAAAGAAAGAGGCAGAAAAAGACACAAAGGGAGAAGATAAGAAAGAAAAAGATAAAAAGGAAGAGGAAAAGAGCTCAGCTTTGAAAAAACCCAAGGCAGGTGAGGAGAAATCCCAGGCAGAGGAGGAGAAAGCAGGGGAGAAGAAACAGGAGACCAAGGTGGCAGCGGAGAGCAGCCCCTCCAAGCCCACCAGCACCACCAGCCCCCCGGATCAGGCCAAGGATGACGAGGCCTCCAGCATCTTTGATGAGCTCATCGAGAAGGTGAAGAACAACGACGCTGAGGTGACCGAGGTGAACGTGAACAACTCGGACTGCATCAACAACGAGACCCTGGTGCGCTTCACCGAGGCCCTGGAGTTCAACACCGTGGTCAAGCTCTTCGCCTTGGCCAACACCCGCGCCGACGACCACGTGGCCTTCGCCATCGCCATCATGCTCAAGTCCAACAAGGTGTTGACCAGCATCAACCTGGACTCCAACCACATCACGGGCAAAGGCATCCTGGCCATTTTCCGGGCGCTGCTGCAGAACGACACGCTGACGGAGCTGAGGTTCCACAACCAGAGGCACATCTGCGGGGGGAAGACGGAGATGGAGATCGCCAAGCTCCTGAAGGAGAACACCACCCTCCTGAAGCTGGGCTACCACTTCGAGCTGGCCGGGCCACGCATGACGGTCACCAACCTGCTGAGCCGGAACATGGACAGGCAGAGGCAGAAACGCCTCCAGGAGCAGAAACTGGCACAGGAACGTGGGGAGAAGAAAGACCTTCTGGAGGTGCCTAAACCTGGAGCCCTGCCGAAAGGGTCTCCCAAGCCGTCCCCGCAGCCGTCGCCCAAGGCTTCCCCCAAAAGCTCTCCCAAGAAAGGGGGGGCACCCACGGCGCCGCCCCCGCCGCCCCCTCCGCTGGCCCCACCGCTGATCAACGAGAACCTGAGGAACTCCCTCTCCCCAGCCACCCAGAGGAAGTTGGGAGACCGGGCACTGCCCGTCCAGGAGAAGAACTCGCGGGACCAGCTGCTGGCGGCCATCCGCTCCAGCAACCTCAAGCAGCTCAAGAAGGCAAGTGCAGGGCCATGGGGGGCTCCACCCAGGGTTCCTCTGTGGGCTGAGGTCTGAGGTCAGGTCACTTGGGGAGTGGAGAGGTGAGGGCTGTCCTTCTCCTTGCATCCTTGGTCCCAACCCTGGCACAGAGAACGTGGTGGGGCAGATATATCCAAGAGAAGATCCATCCCTTGGCAGAGAGCAAGGAACAGATCCCTCCCATGGCAGAGCCCCTGGGGTGGACGGGTCCACCTTGTCCCAACCATCAGGTTTGGCTCCAGGGTGTGGGACACAAGGAAGAATCCAGCTTTAACCTGTAACCCTAGGGATGGGATCTAGGACCTTCTCCTCCTGCTCCTGGAGGCTCACAAGCACCTCCGTGGAGCCGTGTCCATGCAGGCAGCAGGTCCTCAAGGGCGGCAGCTTGTCGAGCTCTTGCTGAGGAGGGGCAGGTAGCCCAGGGTAGCCAGAGCAGCTGTGTCCCCATCCATGGTCCCAGCAGGACAACTCGAAACATCTCTCTCAGCCCAGGTGGCTGATGTCCCTGGCCGGGCTGCCCTGGCTGGAGCGTGGGGACAACCAGCCTGGTCAGGATGGAGCAGCAATGGAGAGGAGATGCCTGGCTCCAGGACGGTGGGTCTGCACCTTGAGCCATCCCAGTGTCCCCACGCTGTCCCAGTGTCCCCAAGCTGTCCCAGTGTCCCCAAGCCATCCCAGTGTCCCCAAGCTGTCCCAGTGTCCCCAAGCCAGCCCAGTGTCCCCTCTGTTGCCCCCCCAGTAACGAGGTGTCCTCTCTGGCAGGTAGCGGTGCCGAAGCTGCTGCAGTAGGAGCGGGAGGGGCGGCCCGGT
>NW_009951910.1:79271-88793 GCF_000747805.2 Chaetura pelagica | reverse complement strand
CAGCTCTGTGACCCTGGAGCAGCTTTTGGCACATCCTGGCACAGTTCCGTGTCCCTGGAGCAGCTTCTGGGTCACCCCAGCACAGGTCAGTGCTCCTGGAGCAGCTCTTGGCTCATCTTGGCTTGGCTTGGAGCAGCTTTTGGCACATCCTGGCACACCTCGATGCCTCTTGGAGCAGCTCTGGGCTCATCCTGGCACGTCCCCGTGCTCCTGGAGCAGCTTTGGGCTCATCCCAACACAACTTCATTCTCCTGGAGCAGCTTTTGGTTCCTCTTGCCATGGCTTGGAGCAGCTTTTGCCTCATCCTGGCACAGCCTGGTGCCCCTGGAGCAGCTCTGGGCTCATCCTGGGACAGCTCGGTGCTGGAAGTCCCTCTGGCCTGACTCCATCTGTGCAGCAACATCCCCCTCCAGCAGCACTGGTGACCCCGTGCCCGAATTCCCAAGGATCTTGGCACCACGAATTCCCAAGGATCCCAGCATGGGCACAGCCCCCATCCCAGCAAACCCCTCAGGACCTGCCAGTTTGGAGCCACTCCCATCGGAGCAGAAAGGGAAGAGCTCCCAGGTGGGGCCTGTGTCCTTGTTCCAGCTCTGGGATGGGAAAAAAACTTCCCGTGACCACCAGAGAAGGATCATCATGGATCCCTTGGAGGGGGAAGTGGTTCAAGAGCCGGGAACGCGCCGGAGCCCCCGAGCTTGGCCGTGACCTGGCGCAGGGGAGGAGAAGCTGGTGCCATCCTCCCACATCCCGACTCCTGTGAGGGATAAAATCCATGTGGAGGGGGAAATAAACCCAGGCAGCTGGAGCCTTCAAGGCCGGAGAGCGTGGAATGTGGCCGTGACCCGGCGTGGAGGAGGGAAGGGATCCCAGCTGGGGCTGCACTCGGCAGGCGAGGAGGGAAAACAAACATGGATACGTGTTGGGGGAAGAGAAGGGCAGGGATGGAGCCTCAGGTGTGTTGGGAATGCCCCAGATCCCGTGTGCCTGGCTGGGAACGACCATGGAGAGGGAAAACCAGCCCTGGTGTGTGTCATGGAGCTGCTCTGCCATGGGGTTCTCCTGGAATTCGGGGGGGGAAAAGGTGGGGAAAACCCATGTGGACGTGGCCTTCCAGGCTTGAGTGCACTTGGAGCACGTTGGGTCCCGTGTGCCTGGCTGTGAGTGACCATGGAGAGGGAAAACCAGCCCTGGTGTGTGTCATGGAGCTGCTCTGCCATCGGGTTCTCCTGGAGTTGGGGGGGAAAAAGGTGGGGAAAACCCACATGGATGTGACCTTCTGGACTCGAGTGCACCTGGAACGTGCTGGATCCCGCGTGCCTGGCTGGGAACGACCATGGAGAGGGAAAACCAGCCGTGGTGTGTGTGATGGATCTGCCCTGCCATGGGGTTCTCATGGAACTGGGGGAAAAAAGGTGGGGAAAACCCGCGTGGACAGGACCTTCCGAGTCCCGATCCCATAGGAAGGGAGAAAGAAGGGGGAAAACCTGGCACCGAGTGGATAAAAAACCCAAGAGCCTCGGGGGGTAAATCCAGGCAGGGAAAACCTTCCCAAGCCCAGGAGTGACCCGGTGGCAGCTCGTCTGGCCTGGCGACAGTCCCTGCCCCTGGGCCGGGGAAGGTTGATTGTCCCCACTTAAGCTGTTTAGCATTTAAATTGTCGCGGCTGCCCCGCCCTGGCAGGGGCGATGGGCGGGGGGAGGGACGAGCCCTCAGTTCCCACCTGGAGCGGAACTTGGGAAAGGAGCTGGGAACAGAACATGAGGGCGAGCAGGGTTTGGGAAGAGGCGTTTGGAGCTTCATGGTGAGCGCTGGGGTTTCTTCAGGTGCTGGTACCAAGGAGTTTGGGGGGAAGGGTCTTTCCCCTGCTGAGTTTGGAAACCTCCAGGGGAGTTTTTTGGGAAGGTGGTGGGATTTTAGGGAGCAGGGCTGGGGAAGGGAGCAGGGCTTGGGAAGGGAGCAGGGCTGAGGAAGGGAGCAGGGCTTGGGAAGAGGCCGTTTGAATTTCCTGGTGAGCGCTCAGGTCTCTCCAGGTGCTGGTGCCAAGTCCCTGGGGGGGGAGGGGGAAAATCTCTTTCCCCTGGTGAGCTTGGAAAACTCCAAGGGAGTTTCTGGGAAGATGTTGGGATTTTGGGAGCAGAGTTTGGGAACAGGACATGAGGGCGAGCAGGGCTTGGGAAGAGGCGTTTGGAGCTTCATGGTGAGCGCTGGGGTCTCTTCAGGTGCTGGTACCAAGGAGTTTGGGGGGAAGGGTCTTGCCCCTGGTGAGTCTGGAAACCTCCAGGGGAGTTTTTTGGGAAGGTGGTGGGATTTTGGGGAGCAGAGCTCGGGAAGAGGCTGTTTGAATTTCCTGGTGAGCACTTGGGCCTCTCCAGGTGCTGGTGCCAGGCTCGGGGGGAATCTCTTTCCCCTGGTGAGCTTGGAAACCTCCAAAGGAGCTTTTGGGAACCCAGGGGAAATCTGTGAAAAATGCAGAGTTTTTGGTGGGTGGGGGGACCTCTCCCCACCTCGGCCACGTTGGCTCTGGACAAACCCCCATCCCCAAAGTGCAGCTTTCCAAATCAACCCGTTTTGGGGGGTTTTTCCACCCATTCTCACCCCGGATGGATCCTCCCGGCTCCGGGATGCGCCGGCGGCTCCGGCTGGGCTGGGATGTGGCTGCTTTAAAGGGGCAAAACTCAGCGATGGGTTTTCCCTCCTCTGGATTCCAGGTGTGTCCCCCTGCCCTGTGTCCCCCTGCCCCATGTCCCCCGTGTCCCCCTGCCCCCTTTGCCTCCAAGTCCCCACCAAGCACCTGGCGCCTCGTTGCAGCGCAACATGTTTTGGGCTTTGCTCCCAAATTTGGGGTTTACTCCCCCAAAACCCTCCATGGACTCGGAAGGGGGGTTGATGTGGCACCACTCTCTGGGGCAGGAGCATCCTGCTGGCACTGGGTGCCATCTTGGGGTGATGCCAGTGGAAGAGCTGGAGCCACCCGGAGCTGCCGACCCGCGGGACGCGCCGTGGGTCTGATTGTTTTCATTTCTATTTTTGCTTCTTCTTGGCAAACAAGCTCAGGTTGGCTCCTGCTGTGGTTCCTCAGGGGAGCACCAGGCACTGGGGGCTTTGGGAAAGGAGGGATTTTTGGCAGTGGGCATTTTTGAGAATGGTTGTTTTCTGATGTGGACGTTTCAAGATGGCATTTTGGGGTGGCCACTGGGCGTTGGGGTTGGCTCTGTTGTTGAGGGTTGGGCTTGGTTCCAGAGCTGAGGTGGCTCCAGGGTTGGGATTTGCTCCATCACTGAGGGCTGAGGTTGGTTCTGGTGTTGAGGGTCAGGGTTGGCTCCAGCACTGGGGATCCAGGTTGGCTCCAGGGTCAGGGTTGGCTCCAGCATTGAGGATCATGGTTGACCCCAGGACTGAGGTTGGCACCAGGGTTGAGTTTGGCTTCAGGGTTGGGGTTGACTCTGGCATTGAGGGTTGGGTTTGGATCCAGTGTTGAAGGTTGGGATTAGCTCTATGGTTGCAGGTCAGGGTTTGCTCCAACACTGAGGTTTGCTCCAGCGTGGAGGCTTGGGGCTGGCTCTATCACTGGGGCCTGGGGTTGGCTCTGTCATTGAGGTTGGCTCCATCATGGAGGTTTGGGGTTGGTTCTGTCATTGAGGTTGGCTCCAGCTTTGAGCTTGGCTTCCATTCTTGAAGCCTGGGATTGGCTCCAGGCCTGAGGGCTGAGGTTGGCTCCATCATTCTGCTCCCTCAGCCCCAGGCAAGGCAACATCTCCTGCCAGCCCATTCTCTCCTTCCCTCTCCATTTGCATTCTTTAGCCCCAGGAATGTTCAGGCTCTTCTCTACCTTCTCCAGGTCCATCCAGCTCCTCTCTCCTTTCCTAGTCTGTTCCCTTCTTCACCCACCCTGGGGTGAGGTTGGAGCTGGTGTCTCCACCCTGCCAGGATCGGGCCCCTCATGGGATTTCTCCTTGAGATTTTCCTCATCCCCCTTCAACCTCCAGCAGCCTTGGGGGGTGGAAGGTGTTTTGGGGGGCTGGTTGGGTGTTGGGGACTTCCACACTTGGGTGGCTGGTACCTGTTTGCCCCCTGAGGCTCCCTAAGCCCTCCAAGGGTCCCTCAGCTCCCTCAAGGTGTTCCCAAATGTTTCTGGGGTCCCCAGCCCCTTTGAGAGGTCCACAAGCCCTTGCAGGGTCCACCAGCCTTTCAAGTGGTCCCCAAATCTTGCTGGGGTCCTCCAGCCCTTTGAGAAGTCTCCCAGCTCTCCACAGAGTCCCCAAACCCTTCCAGGTTCCTCCAAACCCTCAAGGATCCTCCGAATCCTTCCAGAGTCCTTTAGCCTCTCAAGGGGTCCCCTAAACCCTTCAAGGGGTCCCACAACTCTTCCAGTGTCCCCCAGCCCTTTGAGGGCCCCCAAACCCTTCCAGAGTCCCCGAGTGCCAAAGTCCCCCCATTGTCCCACCCACATGAACTCATCTGGGAGAAGGACATGGCACAACATCCCCAACCCCCCCACACCCTCCAGTTTTGGGGACAACTCCCCAGGTTTTGGGGCAATTTGGTGCCTTTCCCAGCCCCATGTTGTGGGATTGTATTTTTGGGAGGATAAGGAAGGGATTTGAGGGTGACCAGGGGGGATTCAGGGGAGGGTTTGGGGGGGACCTCATGATATTCAACCAGGGCAAGTATAGGCCCAGCTGGACCTGCTGTAGGGATCTCCTCATCTTCCATAGGCCATGGGGGGAGTGTGAAGGGTCCTTCCCAAATGGGTTTGGGTCTCAGCTGATCCCACCCCATCAGCAGAGCTCCAAAGTCTTCAGCCTTCATGGGAAGTTGCAGCTCCCCAGGAGGAGGAAGTTGTTGTCTGGGAGGGTGGCAGAGCCCTGGGCCAGGCTGCCCAGAGAGGCTGTGGAGTCTCCTGCTCTGGAGACATTCCCAGCCCGGCTGGGTCCTGTGGGATTTGCTGGAGGGGACCCTGCTCTCCAGGGGGTTGGACTGATGATCTCCAGGGGTCCCTTCCAACATGACCACTCGTAAAGTCACAACTCTATGACTTTTTGTGGTCCATGGACTCCAGCAGGGACCCAGCACCGTGTTGGTTCTGGTGGCACCAAGGGAGCAGCGACAGGACCCGATGTCTTACCTGACCTGGGGACACGAAAACCTTGGGTGACCACAGCATGGGGCTGAGACCCCATTTGACTTCCCGACCATTTCTCCTCAACGTGTTCCGGCCTCTTCTCTCATTTTCTCCTCTTTTTCTCTCCCATCTCCTGTAGGTTCTTCCAGCAGTCCCTGAGGTCCCTCCCTCCCCCGTGCCAGCGCGGCGGTTTTTTCCGAGTGACCCAGCACAGTCGGCGAGGGATGGAGAAACCTGTCCCCAGTTTCCAAGGAGATGGTGGGAGAGCCCTGTTCATGACACCCGAGCCCAACAAAGAGACTTTTCCCACCCTGGAGTGTTCCCAAGGTGAAGATCCAAGAGCTGCTTTTCTCCAAGATGGAAAAAACCACTTGGAGAACCCAGTGTTGTCTGGGACGTCGATGGAGACGGAGCTCGAGGAAGAGACGTTTTATGGCGCTGATGACCTGGGGACAATGAGCAGGGAGGGGACAGGACCCTCAAGCCCCTTGCAGGAGGACCCCAACTTCTTCTCCTCGCTCTCCCGCCAAGAGCCCGACGTGGCCCTGGAAGCGCACGATGTGGCTGGTGAGTCCTTGGTTGGTTGTGTCCTTGGCTTCTGGGGGATGGGGACATCTCCAGGTGCTTGGTGTGTCACTAGTGACACTTTCAGGTTGGCTTGGTTAGTTTGTCTGGTGGTCACACCTGGTCGGTTTGTGGTGGGAGTTCGTTCTCTTGGTCTTTGAGACGTTCTCCGGCTCTGGGTGGTTTGTGGTGGGTGTTTGTTCTCCTGGTCTTTGAGATGTTGTCCAGCTCTGGGTGGTTTGTGGTTGGACTTTGTTCTCTTATCGTTGGAGATGTTCCCCAACTCTTGGTCTTTGAGATGTTCCCCAACTCTTGGTCTTTGAGATGTTCCCCAACTCTTGGTCTTTGAGATGTTCCCCAACTCTTGGTCTTTGAGATGTCCCCAGGTCTGGGTGGTTTGTTGTAGGTGTCTGTTCTCCTGGTCTTTGTGATGTTTCCCAACTCTCAGTGTCTTGTGGACAGGACCATGACCATGTGTGGTGCAAACTTGTGGATTTGGTGGAAGGAGAAACAAGGGTGTGAAGGCCAGGCTGACTCCATAGCAAAACCCACCAGTGGGTCAAGCTGGTGCCTTCTTGGAGACCCCATGTCCCCCCTACGTGGTGTCAGGTCCCCAGACGGGGTCACCTGTCTCTAGAGAAGGTGTGGAGCTACACTGGGGTGTCCTCAGCCTCTTGTGTGGGCACTGGGTGGTCTTGCTATGGGGTTGGGGGGTCTTTGTCACCTGTGGGAGATGCTGTTGGGTCCATCCCTGACTTGGCTCTGGGAGAAACTCCTCCAAGGGCTTTTGGGTGAGCAGAAGGTTTTCATGGGATAGCTTGGGTTGGAAGGGACCTTCCAAGATCATCCAGTCCAACCCCTTGCTGTGGCCAGGGACACCTCCCACCAGCCCAGGGTGCTCCAAGCCCCATCCAACCTGCCCTTGGATACTTCCAGGTGTGGGACAGCCACAGCTTCCCTGGGCAACCTGGGCCAGTGTCTCTGGAGAGCATCTTCGTGGCTTTCTTTGGATCTGGTCTAACAGGTCCTTCTCTGTGGGGCTGCTCTTAGTCCCCCAGTTTGTGATACTGGGAAATGCCCCAGCCCAGGTGTAGGACCTTCCATTTGGCCTCATTGAACTTGAGGAGCTTCACCTTGGCCCACCAAGAAGTCCCTTTGGCCTGTTGAGGACCTTCTGGGTGACATCCCTTCCCTTTCCCACCAGCTCAGGTTGGTGTCACCACAAGTGTGGTGGTATTAAACATCACTGGTCCCAGTATGGACCCTTGAGGGCCTTCACTCCTTACTGGTTTCCACCTGGATCTTCAGATGTTGACTGAAACTCTTGACCCGTGGTTCTTTGGGCAGTTCCTTGTCTGTTGAACGTGGCTGCTGGAAGTTGTCTGCAGATCCTCAGTTGTCCTCTGCCTGTCCCATGTCTGCTTTGGAGGATTAACCCTCTGCTGCCTCAACTTCTCCATGCCAAATCCCTGCCAGGTGCCTCCACCATCCCATGTCCTACCTGAACTTCTTGCCGTTACAACCCCCCTGTCCTTCCCTGTCCCTGTGTCCTCGCTGGAAAACAAGGTGGGTGGTGGCCATGGATCCCACCACAGGCTGGTGCTTTGCTTGTCCCCTGGCTGCTGGGGTGGCTTTGTCCCCATCTGGGAGTGGTGACAATGGTTGATTCCTTTTCACTGCCTCGTCCCTGTAACAAGTTTGTCCATCTCCACAACCACCCGTTGACTTTAAAGCCTTATCTCCTGGTGCAGGCCTTATCTCCTGGTGGGTCCTGCTGTTACTTCCCCAACACGAGGTGGGTGGGGAAGGACCATGTTGCATCTGGAGAGTTTTTCATCTCTTGGTTCCTTCGCTGTGGTCATGGGGGCGTGGACCTGAGTGATTAAATCAAGGAGCTGATGTCCAAAAAGTAGTGAGGGAGATGGAGAACGTCCCCACTGGGCCTCCCACCTGGCTCTGGGTGGGTGGTGGGGCCAGTTGGGGTGCTGGGGTGCTTCAGGAGTACCCAACTCCAGCCCCACTCGTGGGTGGGCTTGAGGACACCCAATGGAAGGGGCTGGTCAAGGCCCTGTGGCCACTTCTGAGCTCAAAACCCAAAGTGATGTTACCCAAAATGGTCCCAAACTGGTGGCCAAGCCCTGGGCTGTGGGTGGGGAGACCCTGCTCAGACCTTGAGGTCCCACCAGCCTTGTGGCTCTGGGGGGGCTTCCTAGGATTGGTTTTTGGGGTCCTCTTCAGGGTGTTTTGGGGGTCTCTCCAGGACTTTTTCTGGGTGCTCACTGGGAAGTCTCAGGGTGCCCTTCAGCATTTTTTCAGGGTTCTCTACTGGATTTTTTTCTGGGGGGGCTCTCTGAGATTTTTGGGGGGGGTTCTCCAGTATTTGGGGGCTCTCCAGGGGATTTTTTGAGTGAGTGCTCTCCAGGACTTTTTCAGGGTGCCCTCCAGGATGTTTTTTGGGATACTCTGATTTTTTTGGGGTGCTCTCCACATTTTTGGTCAGGGCTCTTTCCAGGACTTTTTGGGGTGCTCTCTGGGATTTTTTTTTTTTTTGAATGCTCACTGGAATGTTTTGGAGTGTTCTCAGGGTGTTCTCCAGGATTTTTCAGGGTGCTCTCCAGGACTTTTGGGGTGCTTTGCTTTGTGGGGGGCTCTTCCAGAACCACCTGGGTCACTTGTAGTTGTGGGCAGCAGGACTGGGGGTGCCCCAACCTTCTCCCCCACCCTGCTCTGGACCTCAGCCCAACCCCCTCATGCCAAGGTGGCTCCAAAGGGCTGGGCCTTAATCTGGTCACCAGTCCCCATCCCAGCACACCCTTATCACCCACCCTGGGGGGGTTTCTCCTCCCCGTGTGGGCGCGACGGGGCGGTTGGAGCTGTGGTTGGATCCATGGTTGGTCACAGCCCATCCACACATGGAGCTTTTTGATGGTTTCTTCCTCCTTCTCTGCACTCCTGCCATCACCTTGGCTGGGGGCTGGTCCCCTTGGTGTCCCCTTGGTTTCCCCTTGGTTTCCCCTTGGTGTCCCCTTGGTGTCCCCTTGGTGTCCCCTTGGTGTCCCCTTGGTGTCCCCTTGGTGTCCCCTTGGTGTCCCCTTGGTCCCTGGTCACCTGGCTGTGTGTCCCTGCTGGTTGTGGAGCACGAGGTGGGAGGCTTCACCAGAGGTGAAGGGTCCTGTGGGGCAGAGAGGGGGTCTGGGGAGGGTTGGTGGGTTGGGGTCTAGATTGAGGTGAGGTTGGGGTCTAGATTGGGGTTGGGGTTGGGGTCTAGATTGGGGTTGGGGTCTAGATTGGGGTTGGGGTTGGGGTCTGGGTTGGGGTTGGGGTCTAGATTGGGGTTGGGGTCGGAGTCAAGATTGAGGTTGGGTTGGAGTCAAGATTGAGGTTGGGGTCTAGATTGAGGTTGGGGTCAAGATTGGAGTTGGGTTGGGGTTGTGCTTTGGGCTGCACATGGGGGAGGGATGATGACAGTGCCCCAGGGTCCCCAGGGTGGGGATGTTGTGATGTGGGGTTCCCATGGCAGTGTGGGGGGTCACCAAGGTCACCAGGGTGGGGACACCCCCTGTGGGGATGTGGGGTGGGGCGTCACCAAGGTCCCCAGTTTTGGGGGGTTATAGGGGGTTGGGTTTCATGTTTTCGGGAGGTTTGGGGGTTTTCTGGGGTGTATTTTGGTTTTTTGTTTGTTTGGTTTGGGTTTTTTCTTGTTGGTTTTGGGTGATTTTCCTCCTTTTTGGGGGGAGGGTTTTGGGGGTTGAGTTCTGGGGGATTGTTGGGGGGGTTGGGGGAAGTTTAGTTTCAGGGGGTTTAACATTTTTAATTTTTTTAGGGTTTTTTGG
>NW_009951910.1:54546-79153 GCF_000747805.2 Chaetura pelagica | reverse complement strand
CAGCCACAGCTTCCCTGGGCAACCTGGGCCAGTGTCTCTGGAGAGCATCTTCGTGGCTTTCTTTGGATCTGGTCTAACAGGTCCTTCTCTGTGGGGCTGCTCTTAGTCCCCCAGTTTGTGATACTGGGAAATGCCCCAGCCCAGGTGTAGGACCTTCCATTTGGCCTCATTGAACTTGAGGAGCTTCACCTTGGCCCACCAAGAAGTCCCTTTGGCCTGTTGAGGACCTTCTGGGTGACATCCCTTCCCTTTCCCACCAGCTCAGGTTGGTGTCACCACAAGTGTGGTGGTATTAAACATCACTGGTCCCAGTATGGACCCTTGAGGGCCTTCACTCCTTACTGGTTTCCACCTGGATCTTCAGATGTTGACTGAAACTCTTGACCCGTGGTTCTTTGGGCAGTTCCTTGTCTGTTGAACGTGGCTGCTGGAAGTTGTCTGCAGATCCTCAGTTGTCCTCTGCCTGTCCCATGTCTGCTTTGGAGGATTAACCCTCTGCTGCCTCAACTTCTCCATGCCAAATCCCTGCCAGGTGCCTCCACCATCCCATGTCCTACCTGAACTTCTTGCCGTTACAACCCCCCTGTCCTTCCCTGTCCCTGTGTCCTCGCTGGAAAACAAGGTGGGTGGTGGCCATGGATCCCACCACAGGCTGGTGCTTTGCTTGTCCCCTGGCTGCTGGGGTGGCTTTGTCCCCATCTGGGAGTGGTGACAATGGTTGATTCCTTTTCACTGCCTCGTCCCTGTAACAAGTTTGTCCATCTCCACAACCACCCGTTGACTTTAAAGCCTTATCTCCTGGTGCAGGCCTTATCTCCTGGTGGGTCCTGCTGTTACTTCCCCAACACAAGGTGGGTGGGGAAGGACCATGTTGCATCTGGAGAGTTTTTCATCTCTTGGTTCCTTTGCTGTGGTCATGGGGGCGTGGATCTGGGTGATTAAATCAAGGAGCTGATGTCCAAAAAGTAGTGAGGGAGATGGAGAACGTCCCCACTGGGCCTCCCACCTGGCTCTGGGTGGGTGGTGGGGCCAGTTGGGGTGCTGGGGTGCTTCAGGAGTACCCAACTCCAGCCCCACTCGTGGGTGGGCTTGAGGACACCCAATGGAAGGGGCTGGTCAAGGCCCTGTGGCCACTTCTGAGCTCAAAACCCAAAGTGATGTTACCCAAAATGGTCCCAAACTGGTGGCCAAGCCCTGGGCTGTGGGTGGGGAGACCCTGCTCAGACCTTGAGGTCCCACCAGCCTTGTGGCTCTGGGGGGGCTTCCTAGGATTGGTTTTTGGGGTCCTCTTCAGGGTGTTTTGGGGGTCTCTCCAGGACTTTTTCTGGGTGCTCACTGGGAAGTCTCAGGGTGCCCTTCAGCATTTTTTCAGGGTTCTCTACTGGATTTTTTTCTGGGGGGGCTCTCTGAGATTTTTGGGGGGGGTTCTCCAGTATTTGGGGGCTCTCCAGGGTATTTTTTGAGTGAGTGCTCTCCAGGACTTTTTCAGGGTGCCCTCCAGGATGTTTTTTGGGATACTCTGATTTTTTTGGGGTGCTCTCCACATTTTTGGTCAGGGCTCTTTCCAGGACTTTTTGGGGTGCTCTCTGGGATTTTTTTTTTTTTTGAATGCTCACTGGAATGTTTTGGAGTGTTCTCAGGGTGTTCTCCAGGATTTTTCAGGGTGCTCTCCAGGACTTTTGGGGTGCTTTGCTATGTGGGGGGTTCTTCCAGAACCACCTGGGTCACTTGTAGTTGTGGGCAGCAGGACTGGGGGTGCCCCAACCTTCTCCCCCACCCTGCTCTGGACCTCAGCCCAACCCCCTCATGCCAAGGTGGCTCCAAAGGGCTGGGCCTTAATCTGGTCACCAGTCCCCATCCCAGCACACCCTTATCACCCACCCTGGGGGGGTTTCTCCTCCCCGTGTGGGCGCGACGGGGCGGTTGGAGCTGTGGTTGGATCCATGGTTGGTCACAGCCCATCCACACATGGAGCTTTTTGATGGTTTCTTCCTCCTTCACTGCACTCCTGCCATCACCTTGGCTGGGGGCTGGTCCCCTTGGTGTCCCCTTGGTGTCCCCTTGGTGTCCCCTTGGTGTCCCCTTGGTGTCCCCTTGGTCCCTGGTCACCTGGCTGTGTGTCCCTGCTGGTTGTGGAGCACGAGGTGGGAGGCTTCACCAGAGGTGAAGGGTCCTGTGGGGCAGAGAGGGGGTCTGGGGAGGGTTGGTGGGTTGGGGTCTAGATTGAGGTGAGGTTGGGGTCTAGATTGGGGTTGGGGTCGGAGTCAAGATTGAGGTTGGGGTCTAGATTGAGGTTGGGGTCAAGATTGGAGTTGGGTTGGGGTTGTGCTTTGGGCTGCACATGGGGGAGGGATGATGACAGTGCCCCAGGGTCCCCAGGGTGGGGATGTTGTGATGTGGGGTTCCCATGGCAGTGTGGGGGGTCACCAAGGTCACCAGGGTGGGGACACCCCCTGTGGGGATGTGGGGTGGGGCGTCACCAAGGTCCCCAGTTTTGGGGGGTTATAGGGGGTTGGGTTTCATGTTTTCGGGAGGTTTGGGGGTTTTCTGGGGTGTATTTTGGTTTTTTGTTTGTTTGGTTTGGGTTTTTTCTTGTTGGTTTTGGGTGATTTTCCTCCTTTTTGGGGGGAGGGTTTTGGGGGTTGAGTTCTGGGGGATTGTTGGGGGGGTTGGGGGAAGTTTAGTTTCAGGGGGTTTAACATTTTTAATTTTTTTAGGGTTTTTTGGGGGGGGGGTTATGTTTTTTGTTAGGTTTTTGTTAGTGTTTGGGTTTTTTTGTTAGTGTCTGGGTTTTGTTGGGGTTTTTTTTCCCAGTGTTTGGGTTTTCTGGGGCTTTTTTGTTCAGTGGGTTTTTTTGAATGTTTTTGGCCCTTTTTTGTTGTTTTCTGGCCTTGTGGCCTTTTTTGTGATGGTTTTTGGCCTTTGGGGATTTTTTTGATGGTTTCTGGCCTTTTAAAATTGATTTTTTTAGCCTTTTTTTGGGTGTTTGTGTTTTTTTTTTATTTTGGGGAGTTTGGGGTTTTTGGGGGTTGGAATTTTGGTTTTTTGGGGTGTATTTTTTTTTTGTTTTTTAGGACTCAGGCAACCCAAGAAATCCAGGTGTCTTTGGGGGGTGACAGGAAAGGTGAAGAACCAGAGCCCAGGAGCTCCTTGGGCACCTCCCAGCTCCTCCCCAACCTGGGCAGGAGTTCTAGCAGGATCCAACCCCAAAACCTCTCCCATTTTGGGGGGAATTGCCTCTTTTTTTGCTGCCCTGGGGATGCTTGAAGGATAGAGGGAAGTTTTTAGGGGATTTTTAGCATCTCCAGAATGAGATTTAATTCCTGCAGGGGTGACAGTGAGGACAACAGTGGGGACAACATTGATCCTCAACCTTGATTCCACCTCCAGGACCCTTTTGTTTCTCCACCCATTTGATTTCCTCCCTGTTCTTCTCCTTTTTAATCCCATCCCATGTCCCCTCTTCCCTTCCCTGTCCAGTCTTCACCATCATGGGCCAAGAGCCTCTTGGTCCAACCCACCGAGCACCATCAAGGAGCTCTTGAAGTTGAGGTTCCTCCTGGGAAGGGCCTCTCCAACATCCACGTGCACCAGCTGATTATTTTATATCTCAATTATTTTATATCTCAGTTATTTTTATCTTGATTATTTTCCCTCCCCTGCTGGAATGAAGCTCAGGAACCCACTTGAGCTCCAGGCTCAGAGTCGTTGGATCAACCTCATCTTCCTCCCTGGATTTTGGCTCTGCTGCCCCAGGGGTGATGTCAGGCTTAAATGTCAGGCTTAAATGACCTTCCCAAGGGACAATCTGAAGCTGGAAGTTCCATCTGTGACTCAGTTTCCCTGATAGAATCCAACTGATATGGGGAGAGGGACCTGGGCCTGGCTGCCCGGGCTAATTGGGGAGAAATCCTGTGGGATTTGGGGTGGTGGGAGCTCCACAGCACTGGTTCTTGCACATCCTTGTGGATGTCCTCAGCTCTGGCCACTTGGTGTTGTCACCTTCATTGTCATTAAAGCTCATTAGACCCTGCAGGAGCCTCTCCAGGGGTGTCCTGGGGATCTGCCCTCCAGGCCCAGTGTGAGGGATCTGTTGGGAGGTGGGAATTGCCAAGATGAAATAGCTTGGAATTTAGGTCATTTTGGGATTGGTGACATTGGTGACAAGTTACCATGGGTTGGGCTGGCTCCTGGTCCATGTTACCACATTATCCACCTCTCCACCCACCCCAGAGCCTCTCCAGGGGGTGACTTTCACCCCCAAAACACGTTCATCCTCCCTTTGGGGACACGGGAGGTGGTGGATGGAGCCCTTGGGTTGCTGGGTGCTGGAAAAGCTGGATCTCAGCTGGATTGGGTGGTTTCTCCTGGCTTGTGTAACAGGGGTATGGAGATGGGGATGCACCAGGTGACCCGTGGGTGCCAGGTGGGGCAAAGGGCCGTGTTTGTGGGTGCCCTAGGCAGCCCCATCTGGGGCGTTGGGTGGAAATGGTTGATGGTTGACACCAAATCAGGGGGTTGGGGTTTGAATGGAGCTGGTGGAAGGTCCTGAATTGGAGTGTTGGGTGTTGGATGGAGCTGGTGGATGACCCTGAATCAAGGCATCAGGTTTTGAATGGAGCCAGGGGGTGGCCCCAAATTGGGGTGTTGGGGGTTGGATGGAGCTGGTGGATGGCACCAAACTGGGGAGTTGGGGTTTGGATGGAGCTCATAGATGGCACCAAATAAACGTATTGAGTTGTGGGTGGAGCTGGTGGATGACCCTGAATTGGGGCTTGGGTGTTGGATGGAGCTGGTGGGTGACTCTGAATTGGGGTGTCAGGTTTTGGTGTGAGGCAGGAGGTGGCCCCAAACTGGGGTGTTGGATGGAGCTGGTGGGTGACTCTGAATTGGGGTGTCAGGTTTTGGTGTGAGGCAGGAGGTGGCCCCAAACTGGGGTGTTGGATGGAGCTGGTGGGTGACTCTGAATTGGGGTGTCAGGTTTTGGTGTGAGGCAGGAGGTGGCCCCAAACTGGGGTGTTGGATGGAGCTGGTGGGTGACTCTGAATTGGGGTGTCAGGTTTTGGTGTGAGGCAGGAGGTGGCCCCAAACTGGGGTGTTGGATGGAGCTGGTGGGTGACTCTGAATTGGGGTGTCAGGTTTTGGTGTGAGGCAGGAGGTGGCCCCAAACTGGGGTGTTGGATGGAGCTGGTGGGTGACTCTGAATTGGGGTGTCAGGTTTTGGTGTGAGGCAGGAGGTGGCCCCAAACTGGGGTGTTGGATGGAGCTGGTGGGTGACTCTGAATTGGGGTGTCAGGTTTTGGTGTGAGGCAGGAGGTGGCCCCAAACTGGGGTGTTGGATGGAGCTGGTGGGTGACTCTGAATTGGGGTGTCAGGTTTTGGTGTGAGGCAGGAGGTGGCCCCAAACTGGGGTGTTGGATGGAGCTGGTGGACTTCCCTGAATCAAGGTGTTGAAGTTTGGGTGGAGCTGGTCGATGGCACCAAATCAAAGTGTTGGATGGAGCTGGTGGATGGTCCCAAATTGGGGTGTCAGGATGGTTTTAGGATTTGTAACAGCAGGAGGCTGTGGTAGAGACCTTTGATGGAGCACAAGTCAACCCTGTGGGGACATGGGTTGGCTGGAGATGTGCTGGTGGCACGTGGTGGTTGTAGTTCCATGGTGTCCTCTGGGGAAGGTGAAGATCCTCCACGTGCCCAAGGTGGAGAACCTGTGTCTGGAACTTGCATTAAGTCAGCATTTAACATCATTTCACCTCAGCTGAAGGAACATCTCTTTCTCTGCTCTTGGTGGTGTCTTCCTGCCCCTGAGAATGTCACTGGTGTTGGGCTTGTTTCCTATTGGTGGCCAACAGTTCTGAGCAAAGGGATGGAGATGGGAGGTGGAGTTTGGGGCTTGTGTGGAGGGAGAGTTGGTCTCTTGTGGTGGTTTCTCAAGAGCTGTTTCTATTGTTCAACTGTTGGTTGAGTCTGTGTGTCCATCTTGGGCCAAGCTGCCCCATCTGGTGGTTGTACAACCCAAAACCCCCCAAGAAATGTGTCCTTGAAGTCTCGTGGTAGATGTTTGAGTGGTTTAGAAGCCCAACCCTGAAGCTCGTTCTTAACCAAGTCTTAAATTCTTGGTTCTGGAGAATGTGTGTGAAGGTCATGAGATGCTGCCAGATGTCCCACCTCACCTTGATTATTGTTGCTCCAAAGAACATCTGGGTGACCCTTCTGGGGGTGAGGACTTGCAGGTGAGAGCCAGGAGCAAAGACCTGGAGCAGCTGGTCTACAGGAGCCTGGGCAATAGAAGGAGCAGGTTGAGGAGCTCAAAGCACACTCAGCCCTTGCAGGCCCAATGTTGTCCTAGCTCTGGGCCTTGGTGGGGAGTGACTCAGCTGTGAAGCACTGGAGTGTGTTTTAGGGCTGGTTTGGGGCAAAACGTGTCCTTTGTGCAAGGTGGGGCCCCACATGAGGTGCTCCAGTGTGGGACCTCGTGCTTTGGGTTGTCCTTGGGTGGATCAGAGAGCTCCAAGTGCCTCTGAATGTTCTTCTGGAGCGGAGCAGCTCCCATGGAACCTGTCCCAAGGTGTGTTTGCCAACCACTGGACCAGGTGTTTATTTTTTATGGCCCTGTTTGAATTCCATCCAGAAGATACGTGAGTCATGGGACCAGCCACCCAACGGGGCTGCCTGATCTCCTGGGGATGGGCCCTGGTGCCCACATCCTGTTGCCTTTCTGAGGTTTCTCACGTGGGTGAGGGGTTGTCCTTGAGATGGTGGCTGGTTTCCAACCTCATCTCCTTCCGTGAGACAGAAGGCAACGTGCCCAACACAGCTTCCCAACACACTTGCCCTGGGGCCAAGAAGGCCCCTGGGCTCCTGGGGGGCATCAAGGAGAGCGTGGGCAGGAGGGCAGGGAGGTTCTCCTGCTCCTCTGGTGAGGGCCCATCTGGAGAAGTGGGTCCAGGGCTGGGCTCCCCAGAAGGACAAGGAGCTGCTGGAGAGGGGACAGCAAAGGCCACCAAGGGGCTGAGGGGACTGGAGCATCTGCACGGTGCCGCGGCCTGAAGGAGGGCGATCTTATCGTGGAAGTCAACAAGAAGAACGTGCAGAGCCTCACTCACAACCAGGTGGTGGATATGCTGATTGAATGTCCGAAGGGAAGCGAAGTCACGTTGCTCGTGCAGCGAGGAGGTGAGTCTCCCAAAACTGCTTTGAAACTTTCCTTCTTGAAATCAGGAAGAACGTCTTTGCTGTGAGAGTGACAGAGCCCCGGTCCAGGCTGCCCAGAGAGGCTGTGGAGTCTCCTGCTCTGGAGACATTCCCAGCCCGGCTGGTTCCTGTGGGATCTGCTGGAGGTGACCCTGCTCTTCAGGGGTGGCCCTGGGTGAACTCCAGAGCTCCTTTCCAACCTGAGGACTTTGTGTCTTGCTGGTGTTGGGCTGTGTTGAAGCTCTTGGCTTTCAGCCTCTCTTGACCAGGAGGTTGAGCTCATGGTCCCAGGATCATTTCTCACTACTTAGGGCCTCGCCAGGCGGTGCCAGGAGCTCTGACACCTGCTGCCCTGGCAAATCATTCACTGAAAACATGAGGCCCAGACAAGAGGCAGAGCTGGAGCTGGGACCTGGAGCACAGTTGGAAGCCCTCAAGTTGCATGGAAAAAAACCCCACCCCCCCCCCCCCCCCCCCTGCTCCATCTCTTCTCCTGTGGGATTAATGATGCACTGGGCCAGGAATCATGGGATAGTTTGGGTTGGAGGGACCTTCGGGACCATCTAGATCCAATCCCCCACCATGGGCAGGGACACCTCCGAGCAGCCCAGGTTGCTCCAAGCCCCATCCAACCTGCCCTTGGACACTGCCAGGAATGGGGCAGCCACAACTTCCCTGGCCCAGGCTCTCCCCACCCTCCCAGACAAGAATTTCCTCCTCATGTCCAACCTCCAGCTCCCTCTGCCAGTTTCAAGCCATCCCCCCTGGTCCCATCACTCCTGCCCTTGGCCCAAGTCCCTCCCCAGCTTTCCTGGAGCCCCTTCAGGCACTGGAAGCTGCTCTAAGGTCTCTGTGGAGCCTTCTCCTCTCCAGGCTGAACACCCCAACTCTCCCACCCTGTCTCCAGACCTGCTCCAGCCTTGGATTATCTCTGTGGCCTCCTCTGGACCTGGTCCAACAGCTCCATGTCCTTGTGTTGGGGGCTTATTGCTTCCCAAAGGTTTTTGGGGTCAGCAGGTTTGTACCCGCGCTGTGGGTGAGCACCAACCCAAGGCTTTAGTGGCACCACGAGGTTGGGTTGGGCTGGGAAGGTGGGTCACAATGTGCTCCTCAAGGTGCCACCAGGAGAACGTTGGGTTGAGCGTCACTGAAGATGTTTTCTTGCCATGAGTGGTCTATGATGACCCAAACTGATGGCCCTGGCTGGGCAGGGTCTGCCTGGTACCTGGTGGTCCTACTCAGAGCTTGGTGGCCTCCCAGGGGGGCTCAAGGCCCCAGCACCTGCCCTGCCTATCTTTGGGTGTCTATAAATAACCCCCCAACCCCCTCAGCTCCTGCTCTAACCAGGCCACGGTTTAAAAATAAGCCCCAGGCACGACCATGGATCCTCCTGCTGCTTCCCAAAGTAGGACACGGCCCATCCTCCTCCTCCCCTGGGCATCCATGGGCAGGAGATGTTCCAGACCTTCATTTTTTGACCGTGTTCAGCCATGTCCTTGGTTGGAGCAAGTGGGCTGTGAACCGTGTCTGTGGTGTTGGGTTCTTCAGGGTGGTTTGCTCCTGTCCCACAGCCCAGGTTGCTCTCCTGCTCCACCCAGGTTTTCCAGATGTCTGGAAGACCTCAGCAAGTGGCTGAAATCTCCTTTTTTGTCCTCAAAATCAGGGAGGTCAAAGCTTTTCAGGAGGGAAAAGGGATGAGTGGCTGCTGGGTCAGGCTGAGGTTGGAGATGGTGTCACCTCCTCCCAGCTCCAGCTTTTTTTTGAGCTCATGGTTCAGCACGAGGCCACGTCCTTCCTTTTCCAGAGTTTGCTGCTGAGAAGATGAAATCTCAGTCAGTTTGCTGAGGACCTCGAGCTGTGTGGTGAGGGGACAGGCTGGAGGGGGAGGGAGGACACCCAGGGGGGACCCAGACAGGCTGGAGAGGTGGGACTGGGCCAAGTGCATGAAGGTCAACAAGGCCAAGGGCAAGGTCTTGCAGCTGGGTCAGGGCAATTCCAGGCACAAACACAGGTTGGGTGGAGAATGGATGGACAGCAGCCCTGAGAAGAAGCCATGGGGGTGATGGTGGGGGAGAAGCTCCACATGGGTTGGCACCATGTGCTGGAGCCCAGAAACCCCCCATGTCCTGGGCTGTGTCACCAGCAGCGTGGGCAGCAGGGCCAGGGAGGGGACTGTCCCCTCTGCTCTGGTGAGACCCCCCTGGAGAACTGGGGCCAGTTCTGGAGCCCCCAGCACAGGAAGGACATGGAGCTGTTGGAGGGGGAGGTCGTGGCTTCAAGGTTTTCAAGAAGAGTTTGAAGAATGTTCTCAGTTATCAGGCTTAGCTTTTTTGGTGCTCTCTGTGGAGTCAGGAGCTGGGTTTGATGATCCTTGTGGATCCTTCCTGACCCAGGAGATTCCTTGTGTCCTCAGGACACTGGTTTCCACCCATCTGGTGCTTTGTGATTTTGGGGCAACCTTCCTGGTTTTGAGACATGAAGTCCTTGCTGGCAAATCATGGAGGTCTCACTGTAGAGGAACTGGTGGCACTTGTCCCACCTGGGTTTGTCTCCAGGGTGCAACGTGGAGCTGTGCAGCTGCTTCTCTCCCTCCCTGGTGGTTTGTCCCCCTTGTAACCATCTATGTCAGTGCTTGACTGACATTTTGGGCAGTCCCCGTGGCCAAAGTCCTTCCTTTTCTGGTTGCCTCCCAAAAATGTGTGTATCTGTGGGAGGAGACTTCTGGGGCTTGGCCATTAAAGACTCCAAGATGTAGAAAAAAAGGTTTAGTTTAAGGATAAAGGAGCTGGGGAAAGGGTTTTTCTCCCCAGTTTCTATTGGACAGTCCCTCTGGAGATGTCCAAGCCCTGTGTAGACACCTCAAATCTTCTTCATTTATCCCTATCTCCCAGCAAGTGTTGCTGGTGGCCAGTTCCTTCTTGCTCCTCCTATGGCCAGAGTCTTGCTTGCCCACCTTGGGGTGTTGAGGGCCCCCCCAGCCCCCCTCTGAGTAGGGTGATTGGGTGCAGGAAGGATCTCAGCAGCTTTGTGGGTTCCATCTGGGTTGGTCTTCATCTGGTAGCAAGGCCAGAGGACAGCTCATCCAGGCTGATGGCAGAAGATCCCTCAGGAGTCTTCTTGGTGGCCTCACAGGATCGAAATCAACCTCTGTGGAACTTCTTCCAGGGAGGCTGTGGTTGCCTCATCCCTGGAAGTCCCAGGGCTTCTCATCCAGGTTCTATGGGAGCCTTGGGAATGCCACCAGAGCCTTCAACTTTGGGAGTATTGAGGGAACTCTCCATTGCCCTGGAGCCTGGGGCCAAGCCCTGGAGTTTGGGGGACCAAGTGCTGGGGCCTGCGAGGAAGCCCTGGAGACATGGGAAGCAAGTCCTCAACCTAGGAGCCAGCCCTGGAGCTCCGGGGACAACCCCTGAAGGCCGAGGACAAGCCCTGGAGGTCCAGGGAACAGCCCCTGGAGGTCAGGAGCTGAGTCCTGGGGCCCAGGGGTGAGCCCAGGAGCCCTAGGAAGCAAGTTCTGGGACCTGGGGACAAGCCCTGGAGCTGGGGGCTGAGCTTGGAGACAAGTCCTGGGCCCTGGGGACAAGTCCTGGAGGCCTGGAGCAGCCAGAACTTCACCTCGCAGCTCCTGGAGCTTTCCCAGCAGGTCCAGGCTCTGCTCCCAGGTGTCCCCTGGAGCCGGGAAGGGGGGACCCAGCTCTGGTGGATCCTCTCAAGCTCCACAGAGAACTCCCCAAGTTCCACAAGTGTCCTCTGGCCGGGAGGCTGGAAAGGAGAGAGAAGCTCCTGGCTGGGAAGGGCTGGATCCCCCCAGGCCGTGCCAAGGCAAACAGCCCGTGGGAGGAGCCGCGTGTCCCCTCCGTGTCCCCCCCGGGGTCCCCCCCTGTGTCTCCTTCCACCCTCTTCACTTTCCCTTCACCTCCTCCCAAGCCTGGGGGGCTTGGCACAGACTCCCTGACCATGGATTTTTGGGGAGAAACTGGGTTTTTTCCACCCTGTTGGAGCCCCTGGAGGTTTTCCAGCGGGAGCGGCCGCCTGCGGAGCTGGTTCCAGCTGCTGACCACGGGTTGGCTCTTCTCCACCACTCCCAAAGTCCTCTGTGAAGAGCAGGTTCCAAACCACAGCCTGAGACTGATTTTTCTTTGATTTCTTCTCTTTCTTGGAGTGTTGGTTGGTTTTTGTCCCTCCCAGCCACCCCTTGGTGACTCTCAGCTCCCACCTGATGCAGCTGAAGATCCACCATCCGCCAGCTGAAGAGCTTCTCAGCCCATTGTGGTCCATCTTTCCTTCCAGTTCCTGGGGTTATGCCAGGCTTTGCAGCACAATATCCCCACCCTTTTCCCTCGAGGTGCTGCTGCTGCTGCTCTCCTCCACATTGGGGTCCTTTCTGAAACACCCTTAGGGGTGTGGGACATCACTGGTGGCTGCTCCAGGAGACTTTTCATTCCAACCCCTCATTGCTTCCTTCTCTGTTGAATCTTCACCCTCATAGATGTTTTTCTAGGGGATTTCATGATCTTCTCTAGATCTTCCTCTCCATGGATCCTTCCAGCTTTTCCAGTGCTGTGATGGTTCTTCTGCACCCTGAGTGGGTTGGTCCTGCTTGGTCTCCAAAGCTAGTGGGTTGTATCACATAATGTTGGCTTGTGGTGGCCAAAATCATGATGGAGACCCCACCGACCCACCCTGAGGTCCATGGGCTGCTGCAGGGACATCTCCTGGGTCTCTTGGCCGTGGAAAGGTGTGGCCCTTTATTCCTTTATTTTTTTGTGAGCCAGACATGAGGATCTCTTGAGGATGATGAGCTTGTGCATGGGGATGGTGTTTCAGCAGGGGGTTGTTGCTCCTATTGGTGACCAGTGCTAGGAGCAGGTCCTTCACTTCCTTGGGAGGGTGGTGAGAGCCTGGCCCAGGTTGCCCAGGGAAGCTGTGGCTGCCCCATCCCTGGCAGTGTCCAAGGGCAGGTTGGATGGGGCTTGGAGCAACCTGGGCTGGTGGGAGGTGTCCCTGCCCATGCAGGGGGTGGGACTGGATGGTCTTTAAGGTCCTTCCAACCCATCCCATGATTCCATGATTCTATGACTTGAGTGTAAGTGGTCAGTTGGGTTGGTGTCTCAAGGGGAAGTGCTGAGCTGTGGTGGGACAACAGTGGCAGGGAAGGACATCCTGCCTGGAGAGGGGCCCAGCAGGGCTGGTGGCATCAGGAAACCCCCTGTGGAAAATGTACGGGGGGGGGGGGGTTGGAGCCTTTGGGTGTTTTTCCAGGTCTTGGCCTTGCTGTCCAGGTGGGACACTGGGAAAGGGCTGGGGGAGGTGCCTTGTGCCAGTGGGATGGGCTGGAGCCAACTGGGAGGAGCTGAAGCCAACTGGGATGGGCTGGAGCCAGCTGGGAGGAACTGGAGCTCAATGGGATGAGCTGGAGGTGGCTGGGATGAGCTGGATCTCACTGGGATGAGCTGAAGGTGACTGGAATGCTGAGTCAGCACTTCCCGTGCCCTTCCCCTCCAGCCGCCACTTCCTGAGCAGCCGTTGCCTTTCCAACCACTGGAGGAGCAGCCGTTGTGGTGGTGGGGACAGGACATCCCCAGGCTGGTGACAAAGGGGACCTGCCTGTCCCCCAGTGCCTGCTGGGACACAGGGACACACACCTATGGTCTCACGTGGGGATTTGGGGTCTGAGGTGTCCTGGCAGGGGGAAACAAATCCTGGTTTTCACCTGGAAACCAAAGAGGGGACCCAGTAGATGGGCTGGACTTGATGAGGGGTTGTGAGGAGGATGGAAACCCACCAGCTCCATTTCAGGGGTGGTGGGAGCCCCAGACCCACCCGTTGGGAAGGACGGGCACTTGCTGGTTGCTCCAAGGTTTCCTCAATCCATTGGGACCTTCAACCACCACTGTGGGTTGCTGGTGGCTCCTGAACGTGGGGTGGCTGAAGCCCAGGGCTGACGTGGTCTCCATGGTCTTATCCTGTGGGAAACATCTGCATGTTCGTCCTTGCTCTGTGGGTTGTGGTCACCTTAAACTTTCTAGTGGTGCTGCTCTTGGGTGTTGGTGGTTTTGGTGGTGCTTGGAGGTCCTTGTCTCCTGCTCAGAGGTGCTGGGGAGGTTCTGATTGGATCTTGGGAACAATTTATTCCCTGAAGAAGTGGTCAGGGAGTCTCCATCCCTGGAGCTGCGCAAGGAACGTGTGGACGTGGCTCTTTGGGACATGGTTCAGTTGGATGGGTTGGGTTGATGGTTGGACTTGATGATCTTGGAGGTCTTTCCCAAACTCCATGATTCCATGATTCAATCACCAGCAGCTCCTGATGGGGGGTTCTTCACCCCTGCTGTGATGAACCTGCAGCATTCACCTCCTGGGACCAGAGCAAACACCTTGGGGACATCCTGACCCACTCTGCTCTTCATGGTCTGTTGTCACTGGGGCTTTTCTGCCTTGACTTTTCCTGCTGGTGGGAAGTCCAGCAGCAGAAATATCCACACCTGGATGAGGGTTGCGCCACCCTGGGCATTCCCAACCCATAAATCCATGAACTTCCAGCAGCCTGTGGAGGGGGTGAGGAGACCTGGGAGGCCTAAGGAGAAGCAAACATGGGGGTGTTGGTGTTGAGTGGATGCAATGGTGCCATCCCCACCATCCCCCAGGGTCAGATGAGCCACGATGTCCTGCCAGCTCCTGTCCTCAAGGTCGCCTGCCCATGGGCTGAGGAGCCTCCTTCAGTCCTGCCTTGAACCTTGAATGTGATGCAAAGGAGGAGGAAGCATCTCTGGTCTCTGAGGACCCCAAGCTGTGGTGAGGTGACATGCCAGAGGGGAGGGAGGACACCCAGGGGGACCTGGACAGGCTGGAGAGGTGGGACTGGGCAAACTGCATGAAGGTCAGCAAGGCCAAGGGCAAGGTCCTGCACCTGGGTTGGGGCAACCTCAGCACAAATCCAGATTGGATGGAGAATGGAGAGAGGAAATCATCTTATGACTTCTTTGAGCAACCTGAAGGCTTCCAGAAGTCCCCCCAAGCCCAGCTGGTGGCCTCCACAAAACCTGGGGTGGCTCCACATGCTCTCCCAGGCTTTGGGTTTCCCCAGCCTGGAAAAAAAAAACCAAAAAAGAGACAACATTTCTCTCCTCCACAACCAGGCTGAGGGACCTCCCCACGTAAGGTCTGAGGCATGGGGAGGGTCGTTGCATCATCATCAAGTCATACCAAGATGTTGCAAGAGGTGCCTGAGCTCTGGAATGAAGGACAAGGTCCCACTCAAGGCTCAGGCTTTAATCTCGAGGGTTTCACTTGAGAGCTGAAGGTCCCAGGAGCTGATGCAGCTTCTGCTTGGTGCAGAGAACCCGGACAAGGAATCAAATTGGCTCCAAAAGTCACCAAGAAAGAGGAAGGGAAGGGGGAGTCTCTTTTTCCACACCTCATCTCTGAATCATGGGATCATGGAATGGTTTGTGTGGGAAGGGACCCTAAAGCTCATCCAGTCCCATCCCATGTTGAGTTTCTCATCCACCATTACCCCCAAGTACTTCTCCTCAAGACTTCACTCCTTGAAGTTCTTCAGCCACCTCTTGGGTAGAAAACTTCCAGGAGAAGATGGTTTCTTGGTTGAGCTCTTCAGAAGAGCAATCCTCTCCCTGGTTCTAGGTGGTCTTGGTGGAAACCACCATCCAAAAGACCTCTTTGCTTTGGACTCTTAACTTTCTTTGGGTTTTTAATCCTAAAATCACAGAATAGTTGAGGTTGGAAGGACCCTCTAGAGGTTTTCATCCCATCCCTGTACTCAAAGCCCACCCAAATTCAACCTGAGGTTGGTTGAGCCCCATCAAGTTGAGTTTTTAGTATCTCCAAGGATGGAGAATCCCTCACACCTGTGGCCTGTCCCAGAGCTGTCCCACTCCCGTGGGGAAGAGTTTCCCATGCTGTGACTTCCTTATCCTATTGTTGCATGTATCCAGGTGGTCTTAATAGAATCATGGAATGGTTTGGGTTGGAGGAACCTTCAAGGTCATCTAGATCCAACCCTCACCATGGGCAGGAACACCTCCCACCTCCTCAGATTGCTCCAAGCCCCATCCCACCTGGCCTGGAACACTTCCAGGGAAGGAGCAGCCACAACGTCCTTGAGGAACCTGTTTGGCTTCATCTTCTCAACACCCTCCAGTTGGTGACTGTGGCACCTTCATGCTCTCAGCTTGAAGTGAAATGAGCCCAGCTCCTCCAGCCTGTCTTCACCCAATTAATTTACCTTCTCTGGGCTTGTTCTGTTAGATGTTGGCTCTCTCAACATCTCCATGACCTCTTGAGGCAGTTGGGCACCTTGCTGATGGTCACAGCTACCATCTGGTGTGTCGTTAGTCTTCAAATACATGTTGAGGAGCTCTGGTGCAAAACAGAGAGGATGCTTTGTGCAGGAAACATCTGCTGAACAAGGAGCTGGGACGTGGAGAAGCACATCAAGATGCCTCCTGGGGGGCTTGGGGGTGGTGGGGAGGGTTTAGGCAAAATTTAATCTGCTCTGGAGCGTGGCCTGAACCTCTGCTCATCAGCCTTGACCACCACGGCCTCCACGAGTCAGGGCTCTTTAGGTGCTTCAGGAAATGTTGGTGTTTCTCAACCTGTGACCTTTGAAATGGGTGATGATGTCATTAACTGTTGGTGATCGGTCCAGAGCTGCATCTGGGAGAACTCCTGGTCCCTGTGGAACCACCCCCAGGATGGACAACTCACAGGGTTTTCCTTTTCTCTGGCTTTTTGGGTGTGTTTTGACCACGGGCTCATGGGTTGGTTGGAACTTCAAAGCGTCTCCATGTCCTGGCTGCATCACGTTGACTCTTGGGCCTGTAGTGAGAGGACAAGGTGGGGGTGGCTTGAAACTGGGACTGGGGAGCTTGAGGTTGGACATGAGGAGGAAATTCTCCCTGGGAGGATGGGGAGAGCCTGGGCCAGGGAAGCTGTGGCTGCCCCATCCCTGGCAGTGTTGAAGGGCAGGTTGGATGGGGCTTGGAGCAACCTGGGCTGCTGGGAGGTGACCCTGCCTGTGGTGGGGGTTGGATCTAGATGACCTTGAAGGTCCCTCCAAACCTAGGATTCTGGGAATTTACAAAGAAAAACAGGGAGGAGAGACCAGTGGCCCCGATCCCAGGCAGTTTGACCTCTTGGAGCAGAGCCCAGGAGCTCGGGAACGGGTCCCTCGGGAGCAGCCGCCGTCGCGCTCGGAGGAGCCGCTGGATTATGCCCATAGAGGGGAAACTGGAGCCTCCTCAGGCCAAGTCGTTCAACTCCCTCATCTCTCCCTGTTTCCAAGAAACCCGGGTTTGCAGGGAGCGCCGTGACGTGCTCATCAGGAGGGAGATAAATCACGGCCTGTTTTCCTCCGGAGGAGACAGGTTCTAAAAATAGGCACCTCCGTGCCAGAGCTCCGGGAACAAAAGCGTCCCTGGAAGCTCCTGCCACTGTCCCCAGGGAGCTCTGTCCACCCCCCCAGCCACGTGCTGGGATTTAGGGAAGTGTTTAAAATCCCAGTTGGGAGGTTGGAGGTTCCCCCCCCTCCAGTTCCCCCAGGATTCCTGCCCTGGCCCCCTCAGGATTTCCTGAGGGAATGTCCGGGCTCCGGTCACCTTGACAGGTTGGCCTTGGATCTCACCAGGCTTTTCCAAAATGATTTTGGAGCCAAAAGGTGGGTAACACCCCCGAGGGCTGGGCCACTCAGGGGGACCTGGACAGGCTGGAGAGGAACCTCATGAGGTTCAAGCAGGGCAGGTGCAGGAGCTGCACCCAAGGAGGAACAACCCCAGGGAGCAGCACAGGGTGGGGGGACCTGCTGGAGAGCAGCTCTGGGGACAAGGACCTGGGGGTCCTGGGGGACAACAGGGTGACCATGAGGTGCAAACAGGCCCTGGTGGCCAAGAAGGCCCCTGGGCTCCTGGGGGGCACCAAGGAGAGTGTGGGCAGGAGGGCAGGGAGGTTCTCCTGCCCCTCTGGTGAGGGCCCATCTGGAGAAGTGGGTCCAGGGCTGGGCTCCCCAGAAGGACAAGGAGCTGCTGGAGAGGGGACAGCAAAGGCCACCAAGGGGCTGAGGGGACTGGAGCATCTGGCCCATGAGGAAAGGCTGAGGGAGCTGGGGCTGTGGAGCTGGAGAGGAGGAGCCTGAGGGGGGGTCTCCTCAAGGCTGCTCCAGATCTCCAGGGGGGCAGGAGGGGAGGACCAGGCTCTTCTTGTTGTCTCTATGTCCAACATGAGGGGCTCTTGGGGTCGTTGGATGGTGGTGGGGGAGGCTGAGCTGCTCCTTGCACCTTCCTTGTCTCCAGCAGCCCCAGGCATGGGCTGTGCCAGGTCTGCACCTTCCAGTGAGGTGTGGCCACCTCCTCCCTGGGGCCTCCTGGCTATTTCCAGGTGACCTTCAGGCAGTGCTGGGTGTCCCATGACCCAAGGTGATGATGATGATGGGACAATTCCTTGTCCCAGCAGGAGCCTTGGGGTTGGTTGGCAGGAGGGACCAGCAAGGGTTCACCCAGCTCCACCTGAGCTTCCCCAAGCTCCTGGCCTCACCCATGTGAACAAGTGACTCCTGGCTTTCCATACAGCTGGGACAGGTGACATGTGGCCACACCAGGACGGGGTCCTGGACCCCCATGTCCTGCCCTGGCTGGTGGGGCCTCTGGGCCACATTGGTTCCATCCAGCTGTCTTTGTTGGACAAGGCCAAAAGCTTTTCTCATAAGGAAGGTAGTGGCTGGGCCTGATGAAGCTCATCAGACCCTGCAGATCTTCAGGAGGTGTTTTCCTACCTGTCCTCACTGCTGGAAGTCCTGCCTTGCATCTTCTCATTAGCAGCTTTGGAGCCCAGGAGCCATTGTGGGGCTTTGGCCAACACTGGAGCCAAGCAAAGCTCCTTTGGTGCTGAGGGACGTGGTAGGACTGGCATTGGTAGAGTTGTCTTATGGTTGGTAGAGTCAGGTTAGGGTTGGTAGAGTCAGGTTAGGGTTGGTAGAGTCAGGTTAGGGTTGGTAGAGTCAGGTTAAGGTTGGTAGAGTCAGGTTAGAGTTGGTAGATTCAGGTTATGGTTGGTAGAGTTGGATTAAGGGTTGGAAGAGTCAGGTTATGGTTGGTAGAGTTGGTTTAGTGGTGGGTAGTGTTGGGTTACTCGATGGTCTTAAAGGTCTTTTCCAGCCAGGACAATTCCTTGATTCCTCCAAGCCCCGGGTGCTCCAGGGTTGGGGGTCCCACTGGCACCGCGGAGGCTCGTGAGCCCCATCCTTGGATCTGGTGAAACCTCTTCCCTGTTGGGTGGACCAGGCCAACCCTTGTCCAGCTGTGGCTCCGTGCTGGATGCAGTGGGAGCCTCTTGGCTCTTGGACATCAAATAGTTGCTCGTGGGATTAAACCCTGGGAAGTGTGGCCGGGAAATCCTCCCGTAATCCGGAGCAGCTGCGGGAGGGAAGGACGGGCAGGGGGGGTTTATCTGCTGGGGAAGCTTTTTGAGCACCAAAACCCCAAATTAATCCTTTCTTGCAAATGATGTTTTGGAGCCTCTCTTGGCCACTGACCTGGGGGCTTTCTGGTCTCTTGCAGATGAGCCTGATCCTGCCCTGTCTGGTGCCGTCCCGGCCACAGCTCCCAGGACCGAGCTCGGGTAAGTTCCCGGGAATGTCATAGGGCTGGGAGTGCCCAGAGCCTGGCTCCCCAGGCTCCCCAGGCTCTAGTTCCACCAAGGCCCAGAATGTCTCCTTGGATGTCCCCAAGGAGGGTTGTCCCACCACCAAGGACATCAGCAGGTGTCCCTGGAGCCAGCACCAGCTGCTGAGCAGCGTTGGCTGCTCCATTTCCTCTTGTTTGTCCCAGTTCCCAACAGACCATCCTGGATCTGCCCAGAATCCCCCCTTGGGGCTGTCCCAGTTCCTCCCTGGGGCCATCCCAGTTCCTCCCCGGGGCCATCCCAGTTCCCCTTTGAAGCCATCCCAGTTCCCCTGGGAGCTGTCTCCTTGGGGACATCCCAGGTCCCCTCAAGGCCATCCCAGTTCTCCTTGAGACCATCCTGGTTCCCCTGAGCCATCCTGGTTCCCCTCAGAGCCATCCCAGTTCTCTCTGTGGTCATCCCAGTTCCCCTCAAGGCCATCCTGGTTCCCCCAACTCATCCCAGTTCCCCTTGGGGCCATCCCAGTTCCCCCAGCTGGCGCTGACCCTAGGTGGGGCACATGGAGGTGCTGGAGGCAGATGCTCCCGTTGGTCATGTTGGGTGCCCCCCAAGATCCTCAGGAATGTCCCAAATAGCTCCAAGCACCCAGAAGAGGCAGATTTGGGGGAGCCACCCCAGGTTCCTGCAGGATGAGGGTCCTTGTCCCTCCTGGTGGCACAGGGGACGCCCACCAGTTCCTCCTGAGGTTAAACTGGGGGAGGTTTGGAGCTGGGTGGGCCATGTGCTGCGGGGTGGGAGGGTCAGTTTGCCCCCAAATTGGCTTTTCCCAGGAAAAAGCTGGAAAGAGGTTGAAAAAGAAGGAGAGGGAGAGTCAGGGGAGCCCCGGGTGGTGCTGGTGGCCCCGTTGCTCCCAGCAAAGGAGCTTTGTTCTCTTAGCAGCAGAATCTGGGACAATGTCCTGCTGGCCCTGGAGCAGCAGGTCTGGAGTCACCAGGCTGGACACCCCAGCAGCTCCTTCCCTTGGGATGGTTTTGTTGGGAGCAGGAGTTGGGATGGGGATGTTCAGCACCCGGATCTTGGCTGTGTGTCTGTGCCAGGGGTGGGGGGATGAAGCTGGGTGTGATGTTGGCCGTGGAGGACAAAAGCCTTGGGGTGGAGATGGGGACATGGAGGGGCCTCACCTTGCTCTGCACCCTGAGTCTGCTGGGCCCCAGACCCCCATGAAGCTGCCACCAGGACCACCAGCTCCGAAGCCCAAATGTGGGGACCTGGTGCTGTTGGAGGTTCTCCACTTCCCCACCCCAGCTCTTGGAGGCTGTCTTGAGGCTCTTGGAGATCCTGTCTCATAACCCATGATTCCATGCCAATTGTCTCCAATCTCTTGAGGCATCTGGGAGAACATAAGTGCCTCTGCACCCTCAAGGTCCTCACCATGTCCCTTCTTCCAGGAAAAAACCCTCCAAGCCCAATGTAGGACCTTCAAAACCACCAGGCTGGGACTGGCCATAGGTGTCCTTCATCCTTCTCTGACACCAAACACATCTTTGGTGCCACAGCACCCAGCTGGGTGGCACAGGACCACCCAATCCCACTGTAGAGCTCAATCTATGGAGGCTTTTATGTTCTCCAGCTGTTTGATAGGGTCCTCCCAGCTTTGGGATTCTTGCTGAGGGCTTGGAAGAGGATGGGGAGGAACCACCTTGATCCATTGTGACTTGGGGGTCTGCACAGGGATGTAAGACTTCCCACTCCTGCTGTGGAGAGGGATCACTTGGGACTTACATTTAATCATGGAGACAAAGCATCCTTTGGTGTGATCCATGTTGGAGCTTAATCCATTATGATGCCACTTTGAGGAGCTCCTTGCCCTGTTCCTTGGTCTGATAGTAACAAGTGTCATCTCCAAGAACAAAGATCTCTGTTGAGTTGGGTAGGATGGAGGCAATGAGGTGTCCAACCATCCCGAGGAGGTAGGAGAAAGGGAAGGAGAAGCTGCAGGGGGGGTGAAGAGAGAGGCAGGAATTGGTGATGGCAACCCAAGGCTCCTGTTGTACCTGCCATGAACATGGTAGAATCAGTGCTGGAACCTTGGAGCAAGCCCAGGAGAAGACACAGAAATGAGTCTGGCTTCACGTGACCAAGGGAGGGTGGGACGGGATGGGCTTGTTTCTGCCCCAGGTCTTTAACTTTTGGGGTGCTACAGGAGTCCCCATGAGATCCCCAGCCTGGTGACACCACGTCAGGTCGCCCCGCTCCCTGGACCACCCTCGTGTCCATGGAGATGTTTGTCTTCCCCCACTGATGGGTCATTAACTCTCACCACTTCTTTCCAGCTCCCCCAGTGACGAGCGTTTGGAATTCCAGAAGGTTTTGTACAGGCCGGATGCCAGGAGCTCCCTGGAGCTGCGGAACGTGGCGGTGTCTGGTGGTGGGACCTGGGACACCTCCAGCCTGGGGACAAGAGCGGGCGATGGGAGGGAGGGAAGCACTTTGGAGAGAGCCCCTGGCTCCAAGGACACGCGGTGTGGGAAGGAGTCAGTGTTCCCTGGGGAACCCCAGGTGGTCAGTGCCGTGGATCCCGAGCAGCTGGAGGAGGAGGAGGAGCTGGCTGGTGGGAAGGAGGCAGCAGAAGCTCCCAGCCCTGGTGCTGGGGGGTCGGTTGGCGGCGGGGAAGAGAAATTCCTTAAAAATGAACCAAAGCAACTAGAAGGCCTCAGCAAAGAGCACTTAGAGAAGAGCAAGAGGGGCGTCCAGAGGGTCGAGTGGATCTCCAGACCCAACAGAAGCCCCAGTCCTCACTACAAAGACATGAACAAGCCAACAGATGTAGCAGCCAACTTGCCCTTCCGGGGACAGGCCCTGCGGGAAGTGCCTCCTCCGCCGACTCCGACGCTGTTCCGGAAAACGCTCAACCCTGTCCTGGGCAAGACCAAATCCCTGGAGAGCTCCTCGTCCCACAGGAAGGGGCTGATTGTGGACTCAGAGATGGGTGAGGTCAACCCACTCAACACAGCTGCGTGGACAATTCAAAAGCCAGGTCTGCAGCTCGGCCCTGACCTCACCGTGGGCAAGCAGTCCTGGACAGTGAATGCGGAGGACTCGGTGGAGAGGGTCCCGGTGGCAGCTCTGGAACCTGCTCCCTGCAGCTCCTATGAGGTGGAGATGAGGCCCTACGTGTGCAGCGTCCTGCTGGAGGAGCAGGGGAAGGAGGAGCTGGGTCAAGAGGAGGACCCCACGGTCTACACCTGCATCGAGTGCAGCATCTACTTCAAGAAGAAGGAACACCTGATGGATCACATGCTCCAGCATAACCGTGGACCAGGGAGGGACCAAGATAGAGATGCTCTGGGGGGGCAGTGTCAGTTCTGCTGCAACGAGTGCGGGTGGGCCTTTGGAGACCCTACCTCTCTGGAGCAGCACAAGAGGCTCCACCAAGAGTCCAGGGAAAAAATCATCGAGGAGATCCAGAAGTTGAACGAGTTTCCGGACGAGGGCCGGGACGCCCGGCTCCAGTGCCCCAAGTGTGTCTTTGGCACAAACTCCTCCAAGATCTTCGTCCAACATGCCAAGATGCACGTCAAGGAGAGGAAGGACCAAGGAGCAAAGAACCTGAATCTCTTTGGAAGCTCCAGCAGTGGAGAACTCCAGGACAACCCCATGCAGGGCATCTACAAACACCTCAAACCCAACGATCACCCGTCCCTGCAGGTGCCACCTCCCGCCAGCGGCAAAGGGCTCAGCACCTGTGTGCTCTGCAGCTTCCCAGCTCCCAATGAGAACATCCTCAAGGAGCACATGAAATACGCCCATTCCCACCTCTCCTGGGACACGGAGGTGTACGAGGATGATCCCAACCAGCCAGGAACCAGCCGAGATGCCTACAGCCCAGCCAGGACAGGCCGCTTTCCAGACCCGGATTATTTCGGCAAAGCGGAACAGCTCTTCCCTCCATCCCACCGGGAGAGCACGTCCCAGTATGAAGCAATCCATGGATTTCCCCTGAGCCACCCCCGGCTGGACAAGAGCAATGGGGCCAGTAAAAAGGACCACCAGGCCTCGGGGTTCCACGCCAGGAAAGGAGCTCCCTACGCTGCTCCTCACAAAGCCCTGGGACTTGCCGGGTTTCCCTCAGCTAAAGGTTATTCCCACTTTGCTCTGCAGCAGCTGAAAAAAAAAGCAGCATCTCAGCACCTGGAAGGAGAAGGGGATGGGCTGAGAAGCCACCCAATGGGGTTGGAGGAGCTCAGGCACAAGTGGCTGTTGGCCAACGATGTTGGGAGCATGGAAGAGGAGATCTCCATGAGCACAGAGATGGCTTTGAGCGGGAACAGGGATGTCAAACCTGTCACTGTCCCTCAAGCTGCCTTGGAGCTCAAGAGGACGTTCAGACACACCTTGAAGGCCACGGACTCTTCAATAGCTTCGGAGGAGCAGCAGCAGCAGCTGCGGAAGATGGTCCCCATTGTCCTCCTGGAGAAGGTGAACCTGCACCCCAAGGCGACCAAGCGGCCTCGGGCCAAGGCGTTCAAGAGGAAAACGATGCTCCCTCCTCGGGAATTCCTGGTGGAAGAGCACCTTCCCTTGGATATGCTCCTGCTGGATTCTCCTCTGGAGGGTCCTCTGGAGCTTGATGACCTCTTGGACTCTGACTCACCCATGCTGAAGAATGAGGAGAGGAAATGTCCCTACTGCCCAGACAGGTTCCACAACGGGATCGGGTTGGCGAACCACGTGCGGGGCCACCTCAACAGGGTGGGGGTGAGCTACAACGTCCGGCACTTCATCTCAGCAGAAGAAGTGAAAGCCATTGAGCAAAAATTTTCCTTCCAAAAGAAGAAGAAAAAAGGTAGTATGTATTCAATTCACTGTGTTTCTATTCCCTCCTTTCACCTGGTGGGCTTTTCTCCTCCCACCAGCCCTTGGGTACGTATGAGACCGGGGTCAACCTGAACCCTGGTGGCCGCGGCGCAACCGTGTGGTTGTCTTGGTTGCAACACCCCCTCACATCCCCCTTCCCTGGCCCCAGTCATGGTCTTGGTGGGGGTGGTGGTGACTCTCTGCCCTTCTCCTTGCCCCTTCTCTCCACAGTTGCAAACTTTGACCCCAGCACCTTCAGCCTGATGCGCTGCGAGTTCTGCGGGGCCGGCTTCGACACGCGGGCCGGGCTCTCCAGCCACGCCAGGGCCCACCTGAGAGACTTTGGCATCACCAATTGGGAACTCACCATCTCACCCATCAACATCCTGAAGGAGCTGTTGGCCAACTCGGCCGAGCACCCACTGCTGCAGGCAGCCCTGGGGGCCCAGCGCCTCCCCGGGCCGGGCTCCACATGGCTTCACGCCCCGCAAGAGCGTCCCCCCCATATCCGAGGGCAGCATCCCACGATCTCCTCTGTCCCCTTTCCCCCCATCCTGGGGAGATGAGGCCCTGCAGCCCTACAGAGATGGTGAGTGTCCCCCAAGAAGCCTTTTGGTCACCCCAAACCGTGGGCTGAGTGGAGCGTGACGGGGGGGGTTGTTCATAGGGGAGGGTTGAGTTGGTTGGACCTTGGGTTGGTTTGTTCCTCCCCATTGTGGTCACTCTGTGTCCTGTGGCATCTGAGGCTGGAGGAAAGAGTCATTGTCCTTCTGTGGAACCTGGAGGAAAGGGCAGGGCAGGGTAGTGGATGAGGTGGTCCCACCCCACCATGGGGACATGGTGCTTTGGACATTTGGGCTTTGTCACTTGGGAAGTGCCGTGTTTAGGAGCGATGTTGCCATCAGGGAAATCCCCAAAGTGCCAC
>NW_009951910.1:52087-54346 GCF_000747805.2 Chaetura pelagica | reverse complement strand
CCCTCTCCAAGACCTGGGGAGGAGCAGCAGCAGCAGCTGCGGAAGATGGTCCCCATTGTCCTCCTGGAGAAGGTGAACCTGCACCCCAAGGCGACCAAGCGGCCTCGGGCCAAGGCGTTCAAGAGGAAAACGATGCTCCCTCCTCGGGAATTCCTGGTGGAAGAGCACCTTCCCTTGGATATGCTCCTGCTGGATTCTCCTCTGGAGGGTCCTCTGGAGCTTGATGACCTCTTGGACTCTGACTCACCCATGCTGAAGAATGAGGAGAGGAAATGTCCCTACTGCCCAGACAGGTTCCACAACGGGATCGGGTTGGCGAACCACGTGCGGGGCCACCTCAACAGGGTGGGGGTGAGCTACAACGTCCGGCACTTCATCTCAGCAGAAGAAGTGAAAGCCATTGAGCAAAAATTTTCCTTCCAAAAGAAGAAGAAAAAAGGTAGTATGTATTCAATTCACTGTGTTTCTATTCCCTCCTTTCACCTGGTGGGCTTTTCTCCTCCCACCAGCCCTTGGGTACGTATGAGACCGGGGTCAACCTGAACCCTGGTGGCCGCGGCGCAACCGTGTGGTTGTCTTGGTTGCAACACCCCCTCACATCCCCCTTCCCTGGCCCCAGTCATGGTCTTGGTGGGGGTGGTGGTGACTCTCTGCCCTTCTCCTTGCCCCTTCTCTCCACAGTTGCAAACTTTGACCCCAGCACCTTCAGCCTGATGCGCTGCGAGTTCTGCGGGGCCGGCTTCGACACACGGGCCGGGCTCTCCAGCCACGCCAGGGCCCACCTGAGAGACTTTGGCATCACCAATTGGGAACTCACCATCTCACCCATCAACATCCTGAAGGAGCTGTTGGCCAACTCGGCCGAGCACCCACTGCTGCAGGCAGCCCTGGGGGCCCAGCCCCCCTCCCCGGGCCGGGACCCTCATGGCTTCACGCCCCGCAAGAGCGTCACCCCCATATCCGAGGGCAGCATCCCACGATCTCCTCTGTCCCCTTTCCCCCCATCCTGGGGAGATGAGGCCCTGCAGCCCTACAGAGATGGTGAGTGTCCCCCAAGAAGCCTTTTGGTCACCCCAAACCGTGGGCTGAGTGGAGCGTGACGGGGGGGGTTGTTCATAGGGGAGGGTTGAGTTGGTTGGACCTTGGGTTGGTTTGTTCCTCCCCATTGTGGTCACTCTGTGTCCTGTGGCATCTGAGGCTGGAGGAAAGAGTCATTGTCCTTCTGTGGAACCTGGAGGAAAGGGCAGGGCAGGGTAGTGGATGAGGTGGTCCCACCCCACCATGGGGACATGGTGCTTTGGACATTTGGGCTTTGTCACTTGGGAAGTGCCGTGTTTAGGAGCGATGTTGCCATCAGGGAAATCCCCAAAGTGCCACAAATCGTGGGGCTGGGAAGGAGAAGGAGACCTTGGCCACTGGTGCTGCCCCAACCTGGCAATGCTCAGCCCAGCTGGACCCGTTCCAGGGAGCTCCTTGTCTTCTGTAGGCCATGGGGGGGAGTGTGAAGTGTCCTTCCCAAATGGTCTCAGCTGATCCCACCCCATCAGCAGAGCTCCAAAGTCTTCAGCCTCTGGAGGGTGGTTGGTGCCAGTGAGAGGGTTGGGCAGAGAGGAACCTCATGAGGTTCAACCAGGGCAGGTGCAAGAGCTGCACCCAAGGAGGAACAACCCCAGGGAGCAGCACAGGGTGGGGGGACCTGCTGGGGAGCAGCTCTGGGGACAAGGACCTGGGGGTCCTGGGGGACAACAGGGTGACCATGAGGTGAAAACAAGCCCTGGTGCCCAAGAGGGCCCCTGGGCTCCTGGGGGGCACCAAGGAGAGTGTGGGCAGGAGGGCAAGGAGGTTCTCCTGCCCCTCTGGTGAGGGCCCATCTGGAGAAGTGGGTCCAGGGCTGGGCTCCCCAGAAGGACAAGGAGCTGCTGGAGAGGGGACAGCAAAGGCCACCAAGGGGCTGAGGGGACTGGAGCATCTGGCCCATGAGGAAAGGCTGAGGGAGCTGGGGCTGTGGAGCTGGAGAGGAGGAGCCTGAGGGGGGGTCTCCTCAAGGCTGCTCCAGATCTCCAGGGGGGCAGGAGGGGGGGACCAGGCTCTTCTCAGCAGTGCCCAGGGCCAGGACAAGGGGCCATGGGCACCAGCTGGAACAGGGGAAGTTGCAGCTCCCCAGGAGGAGGAAGTTGTTTCCTGGGAGGGTGGCAGAGCCCTGGGCCAGGCTGCCCAGAGAGGCTGTGGAGTCTCCTGCTCTGGAGACATTCCCAGCCC
>NW_009951910.1:40967-51287 GCF_000747805.2 Chaetura pelagica | reverse complement strand
CCCTCTCCAAGACCTGGGGAGGAGCAGCAGCAGCAGCTGCGGAAGATGGTCCCCATTGTCCTCCTGGAGAAGGTGAACCTGCACCCCAAGGCGACCAAGCGGCCTCGGGCCAAGGCGTTCAAGAGGAAAACGATGCTCCCTCCTCGGGAATTCCTGGTGGAAGAGCACCTTCCCTTGGATATGCTCCTGCTGGATTCTCCTCTGGAGGGTCCTCTGGAGCTTGATGACCTCTTGGACTCTGACTCACCCATGCTGAAGAATGAGGAGAGGAAATGTCCCTACTGCCCAGACAGGTTCCACAACGGGATCGGGTTGGCGAACCACGTGCGGGGCCACCTCAACAGGGTGGGGGTGAGCTACAACGTCCGGCACTTCATCTCAGCAGAAGAAGTGAAAGCCATTGAGCAAAAATTTTCCTTCCAAAAGAAGAAGAAAAAAGGTAGTATGTATTCAATTCACTGTGTTTCTATTCCCTCCTTTCACCTGGTGGGCTTTTCTCCTCCCACCAGCCCTTGGGTACGTATGAGACCGGGGTCAACCTGAACCCTGGTGGCCGCGGCGCAACCGTGTGGTTGTCTTGGTTGCAACACCCCCTCACATCCCCCTTCCCTGGCCCCAGTCATGGTCTTGGTGGGGGTGGTGGTGACTCTCTGCCCTTCTCCTTGCCCCTTCTCTCCACAGTTGCAAACTTTGACCCCAGCACCTTCAGCCTGATGCGCTGCGAGTTCTGCGGGGCCGGCTTCGACACACGGGCCGGGCTCTCCAGCCACGCCAGGGCCCACCTGAGAGACTTTGGCATCACCAATTGGGAACTCACCATCTCACCCATCAACATCCTGAAGGAGCTGTTGGCCAACTCGGCCGAGCACCCACTGCTGCAGGCAGCCCTGGGGGCCCAGCCCCCCTCCCCGGGCCGGGACCCTCATGGCTTCACGCCCCGCAAGAGCGTCACCCCCATATCCGAGGGCAGCATCCCACGATCTCCTCTGTCCCCTTTCCCCCCATCCTGGGGAGATGAGGCCCTGCAGCCCTACAGAGATGGTGAGTGTCCCCCAAGAAGCCTTTTGGTCACCCCAAACCGTGGGCTGAGTGGAGCGTGACGGGGGGGGTTGTTCATAGGGGAGGGTTGAGTTGGTTGGACCTTGGGTTGGTTTGTTCCTCCCCATTGTGGTCACTCTGTGTCCTGTGGCATCTGAGGCTGGAGGAAAGAGTCATTGTCCTTCTGTGGAACCTGGAGGAAAGGGCAGGGCAGGGTAGTGGATGAGGTGGTCCCACCCCACCATGGGGACATGGTGCTTTGGACATTTGGGCTTTGTCACTTGGGAAGTGCCGTGTTTAGGAGCGATGTTGCCATCAGGGAAATCCCCAAAGTGCCACGAATCGTGGGGCTGGAGGGAAGGAGACCTTGGCCACTGGTGCTGCCCCAGCCTGGCAATGCTCAGCCCAGCTGGACCCGTTCCAGGGAGCTCCTTGTCTTCCGTAGGCCATGGGGGGGAGTGTGAAGTGTCCTTCCCAAATGGTCTCAGCTGATCCCACCCCATCAGCAGAGCTCCAAAGTCTTCAGCCTCTGGAGGGTGGTTGGTGCCAGTGAGAGGGTTGGGCAGAGAGGAACCTCATGAGGTTCAACCAGGGCAGGTGCAAGAGCTGCACCCAAGGAGGAACAACCCCAGGGAGCAGCACAGGGTGGGGGGACCTGCTGGGGAGCAGCTCTGGGGACAAGGACCTGGGGGTCCTGGGGGACAACAGGGTGACCATGAGGTGAAAACAAGCCCTGGTGCCCAAGAGGGCCCCTGGGCTCCTGGGGGGCACCAAGGAGAGTGTGGGCAGGAGGGTAGGGAGGTTCTCCTGCCCCTGTGGTGAGGGCCCATCTGGAGAAGAGGGTCCAGGGCTGGGCTCCCCAGAAGGACAAGGAGCTGCTGGAGAGGGGACAGCAAAGGCCACCAAGGGGCTGAGGGGACTGGAGCATCTGGCCCGTGAGGAAAGGCTGAGGGAGCTGGGGCTGTGGAGCTGGAGAGGAGGAGCCTGAGGGGGGGTCTCCTCAAGGCTGCTCCAGATCTCCAGGGGGGCAGGAGGGGGGGACCAGGCTCTTCTCAGCAGTGCCCAGGGCCAGGACAAGGGGCCATGGGCACCAGCTGGAACATGGGAAGTTGCAGCTCCCCAGGAGGAGGAAGTTGTTTCCTGGGAGGGTGGCAGAGCCCTGGGCCAGGCTGCCCAGAGAGGCTGTGGAGTCTCCTGCTCTGGAGACATTCCCAGCCCAGCTGGTTCCTGTGGGATCTGCTGGAGGTGACCCTGCTCTCCAGGGGGTTGGATGGATGATCTCCAGGGGTCCCTTCCAACCTGAGGATTCTGGGACACGAGGTGTTTGGGGAGCTCAGCTGGGCTGGGTCTCCAGCAGTTGGATTCTCCTGCTTCCTGGGATGATCCCTTGGCAATTTTCCCTGGTATGAAATTGTGTCCCTTTGAAAAAACAGAGCTCAGGGATTTTGTGGCGAAGAAGGTTTGAAAGGGTCTTGGTGGAGAAGAAATGCAGCCACCCTTGGCACCAGGACCTTCACGTGGTCCTTGAGGTGAAGCAGTTTTGGAAGGGAAAAAAAATTGGGTCACGTCTTGAATTTCGGCTCCGGCGCCTTCGCTCCCGGGTTTTTTCAGCCACTCCAAGTTTTTTCAGGCTCTTCTGTTGACCCAAGGTTGGGAAGTTCTTCTGCTCCTGCTCTGCCCATCTCCAGTGTCTTTGGAATGCTGGGAGGGGGGGGTTTGGTGGGAGAGATCAGTTGGGAATTGTGGAAAGGGATCGGAGATCAATTCCCCGCTCCAGGTTGGATTTAGGGATCTTTGGATGGCTTTAGAGGATCCCCAGATGTTTTTAGGGATCCCTGCGTGGATTTAGAGATCCCTGGATGGTTTTAGGGATCCCTGGGTGGCTTTAGAACATCCCTGGATGGATGTAGAGGATCCCTGGATGGATTTAGAGGATCCTTGGATGGATTTAGGGAACCTTGGATAGATTTAGGGATCCTTGGATGGCTTCAGAGAATCCCCACATGGATTTAGGGATCCCCAAATGGATTTAGAGATGCCTGGATGGTTTTAGGGATCCCTGGGTGGCTTTAGAACATCCCTGGATGGATTTAGGGATCCATGGATGGATTTAGGGATCCCTGGGTGGCTTTAGAACATCCCTGGATGGATTTAGGGATCCATGGATGGCTGGTGGCTCCATGTCATGGTGCTGGTGGCTCTGTGTTGTGGTGCTGGTGGCCCAATGTCACAGTGATGGTGGCTCCATCTGACAGGGCTGGTGGCCCCGTGTCGTGGTGCTTGTGGCCTCGTATCTTGTCACCCAACCTCCACAAAACCCGAGCATCTCAGTCCTTGTGGGGTGAAGTGTCCCCTCCTGGGGACACCGGCAGGTGGGACATGACACAGCAGCAAAGAGTGGCCTTGGGAAGGGCTCTGCAGGAGAGCTGGGCTGGTTCATGCTGGGCTCCCACCTTTGGGGCTCCTTTGAAACCAAAAAACCCTCTTTGGGCAAAACTGAAAGTCCAGGGAGGAAGCAGGTGCTTGGGGCTGGGTGAGAACTTCAGCTTGGCTGAACTGCTCTTTTAGGTGGAGTTTGTGACAAAAACAGGATGTTTGGAGGTACCAGAGGGGACCTGGACCCTCCTGCTGCTTCCAGGCAACTCCAAGGTGCCTGAACCAACCTGGACCTGAGCTTGGATGGAGACCCCAGCAGCACCTACAGAAATCCAGTGGGGTTGGATGTTTTTCATATCTAAATCCATCCTACTTCATGTTCATCATGGTGTGAGGGTGGTGAGACCTTGGCCAAGGTTGCCCAGAGAAGCTGTGGCTGCCCCATCCCTGGAAGTGTCCAAGGGCAGGTTGGATGGGGCTTGGAGCAACCTGGGCTGCTGGGAGGTGGCCCTGCCCATGCAGGGGGTTGGATTTAGGTGATCCTTAAGGTCCCCTCTAACTCAAACCATTCCATGATCTTTCAACCTTCCCTTTTTGATCCTGATTTCAGACCCTCCCTCGTTTGTGACCCCCCCACCCTAATAAGTCCAAACCCTCCCTGAAGTGCCAAACTCCACAGAACCTTTCTGGTTGGAAAGGACCTTTAAGGTCATCAATTCTAATCATAACCCAACTCTACCAAGTCCAGTGCTTAACCCATGTCCCTCAGCACCATCTCCAGGGCCTGGAAACCCCTCCAGGGATGGGGACCCCCCCCCTGCCCTGGGCAGCCTGGGCCAGGCCCTGACAACCCTTGCCAGGAAGGGTTTGTTCCCCAGATCCAACCTCAACCTCCCCTGGGCAACTTGAGGCCGGTTCCTCTGGTCCCATCCCTTGTTCCTGGGGAGCAGAGCCCGACCCCCCTGGCTCCAACCTCCTTCCAGGCAGTTGCAGAGCCAGAAGGTCTCCCCTCAGCCTCCTCTTCTCCAGGCTGGACACCCCCAGCTCCCTCAGCTGCTCCTCAGGCTCACACACTGTTTGTATCCCACACTAGGTGGTCAAAATAGAACCATAGAATCACAGAGTCATAGAACCACAGAGTGACAGAACCACAGACCTGCTCAGGCTGGAAAAGCCCCTTGGGATCACCAGTCCAACCATCATCCCTGCTCCACCAAGTTCTCCCCTCACCATCTCCACCAACACCACATCCCAACGACCCTTCTGCACCTCCAGGGATGGCGACTCCACCCCCTCCCTGGGCAGCAGTTCCCGGGTCTGACCACAGCAAAACTTGTCCCTGATGTCCAGTCTGACCCTGCCCTGGTGCAGCCTGAAGCCCTTCCCTCTTGTTCTGTCACTAATGACCTGTGAAATACCTGGAAGTTACTCCATTAGAGTTAGACAAGTACAAAGAACCTCCTGTGTCTCCCAGTTAAGTTTCCAGCTGTTGCCACTTCCTTGGCAAACAACCTCTTGCAGTCTTGTTCCATCCCATCAGAAGGGTGAGAAGAACTTCTGTCCCCACTTCAATCTGCTCCAGAAAATGATGGTCATAAGTACTAGGAACATCCTCCTTTCTGGCCAAAAACTTGCTTTGGCTTGGTTTATATCTCTTCCCCCTTTGAGAAGCAAGTGTCCACCTGGGACAGGTCCTGGCTGCAGGAGCAGGAGGGGGTTGGTGGCTCTTCCCCATCCCGGGATGGGCCGAGATGTTGCAACGTTCCCTCCTGCTTTGGTTTTGAGCAACCCAAGAATGTGACCACGTTTCTTTCCCCGCCCTTCTCTCTGAGCCCTCCCCTTGGAGCTGGTGGCTTCCCCAGCAGGTCCCCCCTGGCTGCTGAGAGGGGAAGGTGTGTCCTCTGCTGCCACCACGGCCCCTGGGAGCAGGGCTGGTGGCTCCTGGCTCCACAGCCCTTGGCAGCTGCTCCAGGAACACGTGGTGCTCTTGGCAGGAGCTGGGAAGTGTTTGGCAACTGCAGCCTCCTCGGAACGGCTGCAGCCACCCCTGGCAGTTCCCTTTCCTCCTGGCAGCTCCCCTTCCTCCCTCCTGGCAGTTCCCCTCCCTCCCTCCTGGCAGTTCCCCTTGCTCCCTCCTGGCAGCTCCTCTTCCTCTCTCCTGGCAGTTCCCCTCCCTCCCTCCTGGCAGTTCCCCTTGCTCCCTCCTGGCAGCTCCTCTTCCTCTCTCCTGGCAGTTCCCCTCCCTCCCTCCTGGCAGTTCCCCTTGCTCCCTCCTGGCAGCTCCTCTTCCTCTCTCCTGGCAGTTCCCCTCCCTCCCTCCTGGCAGTTCCCCTTGCTCCCTCCTGGCAGCTCCTCTTCCTCTCTCCTGGCAGTTCCCCTCCCTCCCTCCTGGCAGTTCCCCTTCCTCCCTCTTAGCAGCTCCTCTTCCTCCCTCCCTCCTGGCAGCTCCTCTTCCCTCCTCAGGTCTCTCCTTCTCTCCTTCCCTGGTATCTTCTGCTGCTCCTCACAAGCCCTAAAGTCCTTCCACCATCTCTGTTCCCTCCTTTGGACACGTCCCAATATTTTTAGGGCTTGGAGCAACCTGGGCTGGTGGGAGGTGTCCCTGCCCATGGTGAGGGTTGGATCAAGATGATCTTGAAGGTCCCATCCAACCCAAACCATCCCATGGTTCTATGATATGGACTAGTGGGCATGGTGGGTGTTGTTGTGGGTGTTGTGCTGGTGGGTGTTGTGGTGGTTGATGTTGTGGTGGTGTTTGCGTTGTTGGTTGGACTCCATGATCCCAAAGGTCTTCTCCAACCACAACAATTCCATGATTCTCTTGGCAAAACCTTCTGGAGGGGCCATTCCTGCCAACGAAGCCAACTCCAAAGCCAGCTCAGGTTGCTCAGGACTGTGTCCCATTGAGTCTGGAGAGGGTTGGAGGTGCCACCACCTCTGCCCAGGGTAACGTGCCTCGGGGACCCTCCTGGTGTCCCAGTTCTGGGGTCACACTCCCCCTTTGTGCCGTCCCTCCTGGTGCTCTTGTCCCACTCCACTACAGCCTGTCCTACTTCCCACCCTCTTTGACTCCTTTCCTGACTTCCAGGCCATGGAAGAGCTCACGTTGGCCTCTTCCTTCCCTGTCCCCTGCCCAGGGGACATTGTCCTCGATACCATCACTTCTGCTCTCTGAAGGTGTCTCAGCACTGCAGGGAGGATGGATTTGGTTTTTTAGCCTGAATTTTAGCTCCATTTTCACTGCTGCTCATCTTAGGCCACAGGAGACAACTTGAAATCCCTCAACTCAGTCTTCCAGGACAGGAATTACGGAGTGAGGATCTCCAGGGGCAGCTGCTCTCAATAACCTATTTCAGCCTCGACATCCAAAGATAGAAATTGTCCCTTTCCTGGTGGTTTGAGGGTTGTTTTTTTGGGGGGAGCCCTTGGTTTGTTGCTGCTGGAGAAGGGGGACGTTGCAGGGGGGAAGCCCTGAGGTGGGATGATCCAGGAATATTCATGGATACTGCGACCATGGTGGGGTCAAAACCAGCTGTGTCACATTGCCAGAGGACAAATGCCACCTGGGGTGGTGCCACCTGGGGTGGTGCCACCTGGGATTAGGGATAGATTTGGGGCCAAGAGGCTGGAGTGAAGCCCTGCAGGGAGGGATCTGGAGGGGGGTTGGTTGCTGGGAAGCTCGACAGGAGGGAACTATGTAGCCTCATGCTCTTCTTGGAGAAGATGTGGCTCAAATTTGGGGAATCTCTGCTCCTTTAGACCATCCCTTGAATCCAGGTTGTCCAAGTGGAGCCTTTTTCCAGCTGCTGTCAGGTTGTTGGCTGCTACAAGGGGCTCTTTTCTCCCCTCTTCTCAGCCTGGTGTGGTGAGAATGAGTGGGAAGATGTTCCACGGGTGCCTGAGGACCCATGAATCTCTGTGCTTACACCTCAGCACCCAACAACTGCCAGGATGGGACCTTCTGGGTTGTCACTGTGCAGAGAACAGAGCCCCTAGGGACCTTGGTTACTGCTGCAGGCTTTGAAACTCCCTCAAAGTCCACAATGATCAGGCCCAGGCAGCACAGGTTCATGAAGGGCAGGTCCTGGTTGACTAACCTGATCTTCTACAACAGGGTGACCTGCTTCTTGGACAAGGGAAGGGCTGTAGATGGTGTCTACCTTGACTTTAGCAAGGTGTCCTACAGCATCCTCCTGGAGAAGCTTGTGGCTTGGATGTGCACACCCTGTGCTGGATAAAAACTGGTTGGATGGTCAGATCCAAAGAGTTGTGTCCAGTGGAGTTAGATCCAGTTTAGGGCTGGTCACCAGTGGTGTCCCCAGGGCTCAGTGCTGGGGCAGCTCCTGTTTGACATCTTTCTTGATGACTTGGATGAAGGGACAGAGAGCACCCTCAGTAAGGTTGGAGATGACACTGAGCTGGGTGGAAGTGTCCCTCTGCTTGAGGAGATCTCAGAGGGATCTGCAGAGGGATCTGGGCAGGCTTGACCACTCACTGGCCAAGGCCAATGGCAGGAGTTTCAGTAAGGCCAGATGTTGGGTCCTGCACTTTGGCCACAGCAACCCCTGGCAGCTCTGGCTGGAGAGCAGAGAGGGAGCTGGAGGTGTTGATGGATGGACAGCTGGACATCAGCCCCAGGGTGCCCAGCTGGCCAAGAAGGCCACCAGCACCCTGGGCTGCAGCAGGAGCAGGGAGGGGATCCTGCCCCTCTGCTCAGCCTTGCTGAGGCTGCACCTGGAGCACCACGGGCAGGTTTGGGCACCACAGGATGAGAAGGACATGGAAGGGCTGGAGAGGGGGCAGAGAAGGTCAGTGAGGCTGCTGAGGGGGCTGGAGAACAGGTCTGATGAGGAGAGGCTGAGGGAGCTGGGGCTGCTCAGCCTGGAGGAGGCTGAGGGGAGAGCTCATTGCTCTGCAGCTGCCTGAGGTTGTGGTGAGGTGGGTGTTGGGCTCTTCTCCCTGGTGACCAGCGATGGGGCAAGAGGAGATGGGGTCAAGCTGCACCAGGGGAGGTTCAGGCTGGACATCAGGAACAATTCCCTCACAGGAAGACTGGGGAGGCCTTGGAACAGGCTGCCCAGGGAGGGGGTGGAGGCACCATCCCTGGAGGTGTTCAAACAAAAGGGGTAGACGTGGTGTTTCTTAAGACGGTCTCGTGATTGGGGGTTGTAGGTTGGACTTGATGATCTTGAAGGTCTTTTCCAACCTTGACAACTCTGATTCTACAAAAATGTCAGGATTTGGCTTCTTTAGCCTGGCAGGAGCAGGTAAATCCCCCAGAAGCTCCATGAAGCAGCTCCCACCCTTTTCCAAGCTGCCTGAGGTGCAAAATTAAGGTGGGATTTGGACCTCCAAAGCTTCTCCATCCTGAGAAACAAAAGATCCAGGTTTGTTTTGGCTGTGGCTCTTGTCTCCTCATGGTTTGGGAACACCAGGCAGGTTTCCCACCACACGTGGGTTTTCCTGGGGTCATTGTGGACCAAATTGGCTGGTTTTGAACTCGTTTTCCACTCATCAGTCCAGGAATTGTGAGGAAACACTTGTGGTCACCTTGGGATTGGGCTTGTCCTTCCCCAGGGAGGTGAGGAGGAGGATGGAGCTGAGCAGGACCCGTCCAAAGAGCCTGTTCCTTGTTCCATGTTTCTATATGTTTTGGGCTCCACAAGTAACTGTTTTTAACCCAAAATCCCCTCTTGTTGGTGCTGGGTTGATCACCCAGATGTGTCGGGATGGGGATGGTTCCAGCAGGATCAATCTGCTCCCCTTGCTGAGGTCAGAGCTCTGGGCTGGTTGGGGTGACTTTGTGATCCAGGTGGGGTTTAGTTCCTGGTTCAGGTCATGTGGAATTTGGTGCTTGATCCAGGTGGATTTTGGTTCCTAATCCTGGTGGATTTTGATTCCTGATCCAGATGGATTTGGTTCCTGATTGGGTGGATTTTATTGCCTGACCCACATGGATTGTGATTCCTGGTTCTGGTCAGGTGGATTTGAGGTTCTTGCTCCAGCTGGATTTTGGTGCCTGATCCATATGGATTTTGGTTCTTTATCTGGGTGGATTTTGATTCCTGGTTCAGGCCAGGTGGGTTTTGGTGCCTGATCCAGGTGGATTTTTGTTCCTGATTGGATGGATTTTGGTTCTTGATCCAGGTCGGGTGGATTTCATTGCCTGATCCATGTGGATTTTGATGCCTGATCCACATGGATTTCCATTCCTAGCTCAGGTCAGGTGGGTTTTGGTGCCTGATCCAGGTGGATTTTGGTTTCCCACCCGTTTTCCCTCCTCCTGTGGCTCCGTCTCCCTTTCCCAAGGACTCTGGTTGCTGCTCTTGGCCTCGGGCAGCGCGGCCGGGTCAGGGCTGCTCCCTCCCACCTCCTCCCTCAGCCTGGAACAGCTTTTGCCAAAAACCTGGAATTCTTGGCTGGTTCTGGTGGTTCCTGTTGGTCTCTTTAGTAACGAGGCTTCCAGGGAGCCTGAGCTGCCCCGGCCCCTTGGGTCCCAGTCCGTGCTGGGGACGGGTTGTCCCCTGCTTTGAGCAGAGCTGGGGGGTCCCCACGTCCCTCCAGCCAGGAAATTCCTTGTTTTCCTCTTCATTGAAGCATTTGGAGGAGGAACCTGCTCCCCTGGGGCTCAGGGGGACGAGGAAGAGCCGGGGGGGTCAGGGCCCCGTCCTCTGGGGGACACGGGAGGTGAACCCCTGGGGTGAGGACCCCAACTTGGGGAGGGGGATGTGGAGCTGGGAGCCCTGGGATGGGGCCCAGGCTGGGGAGGGGGCCCGGGGGCCTGGTTGGTACCGGGGGGGCTCCCAGGCCCTGGGGGAGCTGAACCCCGGTGGGTTGGGGGTGCTGGGGGAGACCTGGGGAGACACGGGGTGACATGGGGGTGACGTGGGGGTGACAGGGGGTGAT
>NW_009951910.1:31776-39266 GCF_000747805.2 Chaetura pelagica | reverse complement strand
CTCCCTTCGACTCCCCCCCCTCCCTGTCCCCTCCCCAGCAGGGACCTGCCACCCTCCCTGTCCCCTTCCTTCCAAGGACCTGCCACCCTCCCTGTCCCCTTCCTTCCAAGGACCTGCCACCTGCCCCATCCCTTTCCCCACAGGGACCTGCCACCCTCCATCCCTCCCACTTGTAGAGAGATGCCACCTTCATGTCCCTGTGCCTCCCACCCCAGTGACCTGCCACCTTCCTCTGTGTGTGTCCCCAGAGCTACCACCACCCCCTGTGGGGGACACCCCTTCCCACCTCCACAGGGAACTGCCACCATCCTGCCCCTCTCCCCCTGTCCCCAAACACCCCCAAATCCCCCTGGCAGGTCCCAGCTCCATGTCACCTGCCACCACGGTGAGCGTTCCCCTCTGACACCCCATCCACCCCTGGATGAAGCCACCTCCTCCCTCAGCCACCTCCCCCACCCTGGGGACTCACAGTGTCTTTCTCTTGGCAGTCCTGGCTCCAGAGGAGGAGGAGTTGGTGGCCATGGAAGTGACTTCACCCCCTCTCCCAAAAAAAAGCGCTCCGGCCACGCAGCTGGATCCGACCCCCCCCAGGATAGGGACCAAATTGTCTCCTGAGCCCCCACCCGGGAGCAAACCAGAGCCTCAGGACCCCAAAAGTGAGTATTTCTCCCAACTTCTCAGCATTTGTGTCCAGTTCTGGGCTCCCCAGCTCAGGAGGGACAGGGATTGACTGGAGAGAGTCCAACGGAGGCTACAGGGATGATGAAGGGACTGGAACCGTGAGGAAAAGCTGAGGGACCTGGGGCTGTTTAGTCTGGAGGGGGGAAGACTGAGGGGGATCTAATTAGTGTCTATCAATACCTGAGGGCATCAAGAAGGAAGGGACAAGCTCTTGTCCCTTGTGCCCTGTGACAGGACGAGGAGCAATGGATTCAAACTGGAGCCCAGGAAGTTCCACCTCAACATGAGGAAGAACTTCTTGACTGGGACAGGCTGCCCAGAGAGGCTGTGGAGTCTCCTTCTCTGGAGGCTTCCAAGACCCACCTGGATCCCTCTCTGAGTGTCCTGCCCTGGGTGTTCCTGCTCTGATGATCTCCACAAGTCCCTTCCAGCCCCTGATATTCTGTGATCTCCAACAGCCAGACTCCCAGGTTTTTTTTGCTGGGAGCAGAGAGGAGGGATCCTGGCAGGAATTTAGTTCAATCCAGGAGGATTTTCACGCCCTTTTCCTTAATTAAGCCTCTAATTAAGAGGGTGGTTGAACTTTCTTCTAGTATCACTGGTTTCTTCCCTGGAATCAGCTTCCTGGGACTGATGGGTGCTCCTTGTCCTCCTCCAGCCGCCTCAATTAGTCCTTCCCCTCCTAATTGAAGATTTTTCCCTTAATTAATTGGTTTGTGATCCCTCTCCCTTGCTGGTTGGGCTTTGGGTCCTGCCTGTGATTCCCCAACCCAGAAACTCTGCATAAATCATCCCAGAGCAGGAAAATCAGCCTCTCCCCCCCTTTCCCTCCCACTGTCCTGCTCCTTCCTCCCTGTCCCGTGCAGGGGCATGTGGAGCATCCTCATCTTCACTACCAAGGGTTGGAAGGTGATAAAAATCCCTTGGGTTGGAGAAAGATGGGCTGGCACCATGTGCTGGAGCCCAGAAACCCCCCGTGTCCTGGGCTGTGTCACCAGCAGTGCGGGCAGCAGGGCCAGGGAGGGGATTGTCCCCTCTGCTCTGGTGAGACCCCCCTGCAGGGCTGGGAACAGCTCTGGGGTCCCCAACACAGGAAGGACACGGAGCTGTTGGAGAGTCCAGAGGAGGCCACAGAGATGATCCAAGGGCTGGAGCAGCTCTGGAGACAGGCTGGGAGAGCTGGGGGATTGAGCCTGGAGAGGAGAAGGCTCCAGGGAGACCTTGGAGCAGCTTCCAGTGCCTGAAGGGGCTCCAGGAAAGCTGGGGAGGGACTTGGGCCAAGGGCAGGAGTGATGGGACCAGGGGGGATGGCTTGAAACTGGCAGAGGGAGCTGGAGGTTGGACCCAAGGAGGAAATTCTTGTCTGGGAGGGTGGGGAGAGCCTGGGCCAGGGAAGCTGTGGCTGCCCCATCCCTGGCAGTGTCCAAGGGCAGGTTGGATGGGGCTTGGAGCAACCTGGGCTGGTGGGAGGTGTCCCTGCCCATGATGGAGGTGGGACTGGATGGTCTTTAAGGTCCCTCCAACCCAAAGCATCCCACGAGTGTATCAAACCACACCTGGAAGCTGCTCCTCTTGCCTCCTACCACAACCCCTCCCTGATTTGTCCCTCTCTCCCCCAATTTCCAGCCCAGAATCTCACCACCTGCGAGGTTTGTGGCGCCTGCTTCGAGACCCGCAAAGGTTTATCCAGCCACGCCCGCTCCCACCTCCGGCAGTTGGGGGTGGCCGAGTCGGAGAGCAGTGGAGCCCCCATCGACCTCCTCTATGAACTGATGAAGCAGAAGGGGAAGCCCGAGGGCAGCTCCTTGTGTCCCCCCCTGGGAAAAAAGACCCCCAAAGACACCGCATCTCCCCGACCCTCCCTCCTGGCGCTCGGCAAGGCGGCCGGCGAGCGCTCGCTGGACGCTCCTGTCAACAAAGCCATCAAATCTCCTCCTGGTTTCTCCAAAAACCTTTCCCAACCGGGATCTCCCATCCTAAAGAAGGTGCCACCTGCTCTCTCGGGGTCTCCATCTCCCAAGAATCCTGAGGAGAAGAGCTCCAAGCTCTCGCTGAGCCCCCTGCAGAGCTCCCCGAAGGCGCAGTGGCCGCAGACGGATGAGGAAGGACCCCTGAATTTAAGTGAGTTTCTTGGGGTTTTTTCTGGTGTTTTCCATTTGAGAAAGGGTGGGGAGGAGATGTCTGGATTCCCTCTCCCCAGCTAGGAGGCCACGGGGCTCTGGGGAGGATCTGGAGTTTGGTCACAGCTGTGCCAGGGAGATGGGTGCTGGTTTTCCCTGACAGGGAAGGATTCCTGTTGGGATTTCAGGAAAGGTGCTGCCTCTCCCAGCCCATCTCACCCCACTTTTCTGGGCTTCTCCAGGCCATGGTTTCACTGGACATCCCTCCTGCTCCACAGCTCAATCCCAGCTCTTCCTTCTTGGACACCATCCACTCACTCTCGGCTGCTCTTTCCAGCCTTGGATGCCCCTGGAGCTGCACCACAACAGCTCTTGGGACCCTGTCACTGCCCTGTCCCCAAGCTCTATTGCTGACTTATCCTTGGGAGCAGGCTGGTTTTCCCAGCTTCTCTTCCCACCTTTTCCCAGAGCTCCCTGCCTTGCCCAGAACGTTCCCATCTGCAGTCCAAGGGGCTCTTGGTGTCTCCAGCTCATTGGTTCTTCATCCTCGTTACCAGACTTGCCCATCCCACTGCTGGCAGCACCAGCTTTATCTTTCCCAGTGGAAATTGTAGCACCTTTGGGATTATATCCTGCTCTAAAGGAGCTGGATTCTCTTTTGCTGCAGGGGCAGCTTTAAGCCCTGATATGTCTCAACCTTTCTCATTAGGGGAGGAGGAGGTGCTGACCTCTTCTTGCTGGTGACCAACGATGGGGCCCGAGGGAATGGTGGGAAGATGAGCAGGGGGAGGTTCAGGTTGGACATTACAAAGAGATTCTTCACCCAGAGGGTGGTGGAGCACTAGAAGAGGTTCAGGAATGGTGCTGAGCCTGACAATATCCAAGAAACACTTGGACAACACCCTCAGGGACGTGGTGTGAACTTTGGGGTTGTCCTGTTCTGGGGCAGGAGTTGGACTGGGTGATCCAGGCTGTCCCAGGAGGTGGCTGAGCCACCATCCCTGGAGACATCCAAAAAGACAGATGTGGTGCCAGGGGACAGGGTTTGGTGGTGGACGTGGCAGAGTTAGGGTAGTGGCTGGACTTGATGGTGTACCAGATCTTTTCCAAGCAGAGGGATGCTGTGGACATCCCGGGGATTTCCCAACCCTCCCAGGTTCTCGGAACCCTAGGGCTGTAAAACTGCTCCATCCCAGCTTCCTTCTCTTTTCCCAAGCTGGAAAGCTCCAGGATGGCAAAGCCAGACACTGCTCCATGGTGGGACAGACTCTGGAGCTGGAGGATGTGCCTGTAGCTCTGCTGGAGCAGGGATACTCAGCATCCAAAGCCTCTTTGCTCCTGCCTCCTGGTCAGCACCAGAATTCCCTCTCGTTAGGGCTGCCCACTAAGGAAGCTGGAGGAGCAGGTGACCTGGCTGAGCCATGGGCAGATCCTGAGCAAGGGAACCAGGAATCAGCTCATTTCCTTCCTTCCTGGTTGACAGCAAACTTAACATGAGCCAGCAGTGTGCCCAGGTGGCCAAGAAGGCCACCAGCATCCTGGCCTGCATCTGAAATGGTGTGGCCAGCAGGAGGAGAGAGGTGATTGTCCCCTTGTACTCGACACTGGTGAGGTGACACCTTGAGCACTGAGATTAGTTCTGAGTCCCTCACTACAAGAAGGATGTTGAGGGGCTGGAGTGTGTCCTGAGAAGAACCACCAAGCTGGGGAAGGGTCTGAAGAAAAAGTCCTCTATGAAGAGAAGCTGAGGGAACTGGGGATGTTTAGCTTGGAGAACAGGAGGCTGAGGGGAGACCTCATTGCTCTCCACAACTCCCTGAAAGGAGGTTGTAGGGAGGTGGGTGTTGGGCTCTTCTCTGGTGAATAATGACAGGACCAGAGGAAATGGGCTGAAGTTGCTCCAGGGGAGATTTAGTCTGGATATGAGGAAGAACTTAGTTACCAAAAGAGTGGCTGGACACTGGAACAGCTGCCCAGGGAGTCAGTGGAGTCACCATCTCTGGAAGTGTTTACAGGAAATACAGACGTGGTGCTGAGGGAGGTGATTTCACCACTGAAGGGGTAAATGAGGTTGTGGTTGGTGGATTTAGGTTATAGTTGGACTTAATGATCATCAGGGTCTTTTCTAACCAGGATGACTCTGTGATTCTCCTTTGCCCACCAAGAATCTGGAGCTGGTGCCAGGGCTTGGCTGCTTCTCCGTCTCCATTGGTCCCTCCTGGGATCCCAGCCATGCCCAGAATCCCAACTCATGGTGGGAATTACCACCCAGGTCTCCTAGGTGAGCTTTTCCCACCGTTGGGAATAGCTGGACTTGAACATCCTCCAGTGATGCTGCCCAAGTCCCCCTTGCCCTACGGGTTCAAGGTGCCGTGGTGGTTCTGCCCCAGTTCCAGACCTGGATCTGTCTCCATGTCCCCTTCCCAAGGTTGTGCTGATGGCTCCTCCCTTCCCTCCACAGCCGGAGGGCAGGAGGGACCAGTCAAGTTGTGTCCCTCCTCCAGGCTATTTCCTGGCTCGGGTTTGTGGGAAAACCCCTTCCTGCTTCATCTTCCTCCTCTTCTTCATCAACTCTGCTGGGAAGCAGCATTTCCCAGGGGTTGGGAGTTGCCTCCTTGGAAGGCCAAGCATCCAGCACTGGGATTAGCTGGGATGTGCTTGGTTGAGGCACGTGGTGTCTTATCCCAACCCCTCCATGGGCTCAGGCACCGTGGCACCAGCAGGAGTCACCAGTTCCCAGTGCCACAAGGACGGAAGAGACACAATGTCCGGGTTGTCCCGTTGCTCTGTGGCTCTTCCATTGAGTTCCCCACACCCCCCAGTGTTCTCCTGGGTTTCCATGATGTGTTTGAGCTCTTCCAGTGCCTGAAGGGGCTCCAGGAAAGCTGGGGAGGGACTTGGGTCAAGGGCAGGAGTGATGGGACCAGGGGGGATGGCTTGAAACTGGCAGAGGGAGCTGGAGGTTGGACCCGAGGAGGAAATTCTTGTCTGGGAGGGTGGGGAGAGCCTGGGCCAGGGAAGCTGTGGCTTCCCCATTCCTGGCAGTGTCCAAGGGCAGGTTGGATGGGGCTTGGAGCAACCTGGGCTGGTGGGAGATGTCCCTGCTCATGGGGGGGTGGGACTGGATGGTCTTTGGATCATGGAATGGTTTGAGTTGGAAAGGACCTTGAAAGCCACTGAGATGATCCACTAGATGATCTTCAAGGTGGCTGCCCCATCCCTGGAAGTGTCCAAGGGCAGGTTGGATGGGGCTTGGAGCAACCTGGGCTGCTGGGAGGTGTCCCTGCCCATGGTGGTGTTGGATCTGGATGATCTTTGAGGTCCCTCCAACCCAACCCGTCCCATGACTCTATGATTCCCAGTTGTGGGCAGGGATGGGCTGTGCCCCCATGTCTGTTGAGCCAGCCTGCTCCCTCTCCCCCCACCCCGACGTGTCCCCGCAGCCTCGGGCTCGGAGCCGGTGCGCGACATCCGCTGCGAGTTCTGCGGGGAATACTTCGAGAACCGGAAGGGCCTTTCCAGCCACGCGCGCTCCCACCTGCGCCAGATGGGGGTGACCGAGTGGTACGTCAACGGTTCCCCCATCGACACCCTCCGGGAGATCCTCAAACGCAGAACCCAGCCCCGGAGCAGCACCTCCCACCCCCCTGGACCTGGGCAAAAAGCCATGGCCAAGACCCTCCTGGGCACCATGGGATCCTTGGAGCCGCGCGGTCCCGGAGAGCTTCACATCCCAACTCTTCCCAAGAAGGTCCAGCAACCTGGCAGCCCCATGGGGCAATCTCCTACCTCGTCCCCACCTCCCACCGCCCGGAAGATGTTTCCAGGCCTTTCTCCTCCCTCCTTGCAGAAGAAACTCAAACAAGATCAACTGAGGGTGGAAATCAAACGGGAGATGATGTCGGGAGGACTCCATGGAGAACCTCACCCCTCCGACCGAGCCTGGTCCCCGCGGGAGGAGATGTCCCCCCTCAACCTCTGTAAGTTCAGCTGTCACCTCCCCCACTCCAGACCACAGGGCCAAGCAGGACCATGTTCCCTGGGGACATGGGGCTCTGGGAGGGGCTGAGGGCTCTTCCCAGTCATCCCAGTAGACCGTGGTGTTGGGGGAACCCAACTGCAGCATGGTCCTTCTCCCAGATTGGTCAGTATATTAATGATCTGGATGATAGGACAGTGACCCCTCAGCACCTTTGCTGGTGACTCCCAGCTGGAAGGGGAGGGTACCACCCCCGAGGGCTGGGCTGCCACCCAGGGGGACCTGGACAGACTGAAGAGGAACCTCATGAGGTTCAACCAGGGCAAGTACAGGAGCTGCACCCAAGGAGGAACAACCCCAGGGAGCAGCACAGGGTGGGGGGACCTGCTGGAGAGCAGCTCTGGGGACAAGGACCTGGGGGTCCTGGGGGACAACAGGGTGACCATGAGGCAGCAACGGGCCCTGGTGGCCGAGAGGGCCCATGGGCTCCTGGGGGGCACCAAGGAGAGTGTGGGCAGGAGGGCAGGGAGGTTCTCCTGCCCCTCTGGTGAGGGCCCATCTGGAGAAGTGGGTCCAGGGCTGGGCTCCCCAGAAGGACAAGGAGCTGCTGGAGAGGGGACAGCAAAGGCCACCAAGGGGCTGAGGGGACTGGAGCATCTGGCCCATGAGGAAAGGCTGAGGGAGCTGGGGCTGTGGAGCTGGAGAGGAGG